>NW_004524635.1:1787616-1788687 GCF_000260255.1 Octodon degus
GCTACTCCTTATGAATCAGTCAATCTTTTTTTATTTTATTTTCCATAATTTTATTGAGAAACAAATAGCAATGAGACAGCTTCAAATCAAATTGGTAGGACAGTTTCAATAATTAACACATTGCATACATTCTTCCTAGTGGTTATTTTCTGTACAAGATGCAGACATGATATCCTATTTACAAACTACTAGAACAAACCCTCTATTCATTAAGAGAAGGTAGCTATAGATCTATCCTAACTAATATTCTGAATGTCAGAGCTAAGAAAATAAGTTTCATTTGAATCCATTTATATATACACAGCTGTCTACATTTGATGCATAATAGAAAAATCATACTTCTTATTGAAGTCATAATTACAAAAATTCATAGATTACCATCCTCAGTAGTTAACATATGCCATCTTCCATGTCGGTAAAATAATAATTCTGTCCAGTAGGAGCAACTCAGATCCACTTTGCTCATTTGTTTGTGCAGTGCCAGCCTAGCAAGCACAGGTCCTGGGTTCAATTCACAGTACCAAAAAAATTTTAAAAAGTTAATGCATAGTAGAAGTTGTTGTTAGTATCCAGTTCATAGAAATTGTCTAAAACTCTAAAGTTAATAAAAATATTTGTAAAGTGGCTACCAATTTATTGCCACTTTAGTATTTATGTACTCAAATATCATAATCAATGCAATGCATAAAACTTAATCGCCTCTTTCAATAGTTCAACAAACCATGTTTCATGTCAATTAATATATGTCCAATAATATTTGAAGTTGGATGCATTTTGGATGCATATATATATATATATGCATATTTCACTACATGCTTTTTACAGGAAAACTCCAAGATGAAGAGATAACAACAACAAATAAGTGACCTTCTTTTTCTCTTTTGATTAATCTTGCTTTAAAGTTCACTTTGCCCGAAAATAGCACTGTTGCCCCTGCTATTTCAAGGATCCTGTATCATGAAAATCTGTTTTCCATCTTTTGACTCTAGTTTTTGCATTTGTTTTTGTACTTGTATTTTGTATTTGTATTTATTTTTGTACTTATAAGTAGCACATTGTTGGATCTTATTT
>NW_004524635.1:1789450-1790700 GCF_000260255.1 Octodon degus
AGACTAAAACATATCCATAATTTTTAAAAAATCAACACCCCCCAATATAAAGAGCCAATCCAAAAATGGGAACTGAGATGAATACACACTTCTCTAATGAAGAAGAAAAAATGACCAATAAGTATATGAAAAAGTGTTGAAAATTACTGGTCATTTGAGGGATGAAAGTTAAAACCTTGCTGAGATTCTTTCTCATTGCATAAAGAATGGCTATCACCAAGAAATCAACCAATAACAAATTGCTGGTAGGACTGTGGAGGAAAAGAAACCCTTCTCCAGTGTTGGTGGGAGTGTAGACTGGTGCAACTACTATGGAAATTAGTATTCATATTCCTCAAAATAGTAGGACTAGGGGTCCCTTTTGACTCTGCTATTCCCTTTCTTGGTGTTTTTTTTAAAGAAACGATTAAAAACATGAAACTGGGATGCTAAACATAGTGATATAAGCTCACTGATGTTTAGAGCAGCACAGTTTATAATAGCTAAATCTTGGAGGCAACCCAAATGCCCATCAACCAATGAATGATAAAAAGGATGATTTTTTTTATATATAATATAGTAATGATCACCCACAAAGGATAAACTTAAGATTCTTGTAGCTGAATGGGTGGACTTTGAGAGTACACTGTTAAGTGAAACAAATAAAACTTATGTAAATATCACATTACCACTGGTGTGAGAAACTGAGAAGTAAAATCTATAATAGATACTGTGAGATAGGAATCAATTATTCAAACGAAGATGGAAAGAAGGAGAGGAGAAGGAGAAAGGAAGCAATGAATAGAAAAAAAATGAGAAAACAAGGATAACATAAAAACAAATTTCTGTAAATAAGGAGAGGAAAAGGGATCAAAAGGAGGGGAGGGGAATGGGAAAAAAGAGGAACCAAAATGGGGCTGGTCAAATAGCTCAGTAGATTAAAGCCGCTGCAAGCAGGCACAGGGGCCAGCCCCTGGGGTGTGCTGAGAAAGCAATTGAGACTGGGCATGGTGGCTCAGCCTGTAGTCCCATCTCTTGGGAGGCTGTAAACAGGCTGATCACTATGAGCTGGATCTAGTAGTGATACTTTGAACACTCTGTAGACCCTTCCCTAAAAATAAAAAAAAAGCATCATGTGTAGGTATAGACTTCCCATGATGAATGTGCCATTATAATTATCTAAACAGTACCAATAAATAATAATAATAATAATAATAATAATAATAATAAAGAAACTTAAAAGAAATTTTTCATAAAAATTAAGTAAATTA
>NW_004524635.1:1791514-1824194 GCF_000260255.1 Octodon degus
TTTAGATGAGAGGGGTAGCAATATATTTAATTTAATAGGATCATGATAGTACTCAAATATTGTGCATTATGATTTTTTAAAAAACAGAATTTCATGCGGCACAATTTCTTAACATCTGAATCAGGTATTCTACTGCCCTCTCCTGGATATTACACAAAAAGCATAAATATTAAATATCTCAGTTCAAGAAGTATCAACAGAGCACATTTTGTTTAAATGAATCCTATGACAAGTAGTAACATTACCCGTAAAACAAATAATTATGTTATCTTTTCACATAGTATTTTAGGTATGCATTAAATGTCACAAGTTTTTAGAGACAGATACCTTTAAAATTGCGAAATGAAATAAGCATAATAGATTTTATTATACTAGTATTATGAGGTATGACATTGCTAAGGTCCCTCTCATTCCCCAAACTATTCAATGGTGCACTGTGTCATCATTTTCCCAAGTGTAGGTCTCTCTGGTCACTGGTAGAGAGGAATGGTCTGTAGGCTGGTAATCCTTCCAAATGCTGAACTACTTTATGTCACCAACAAACTCTTTCATGGAGGAAGAGGTAAACAGCTTAGGAAATTGTAAACATGAATAAACATCTAAGCATGGTGGGGCTGGGGACATAGCTCTGCAGTCCAAGCACCTGCCTTGCAAGTACCAAGGACTGGGGTTCAATTCCCCCTACTGCATGCCATGCAGACCCCAGAACCCTGGGCCTGCTGTGTGGGCCACCAAAACTGGGTGTGGTGGGGCATACCTGTAATCTCAGTGCTTGGAAGGCTGAGACAGGAGGATCACTAGGAGGAGTCCAAGCTGTATTAAGAAACCCTCTACCAAATAAATAAATTAAAACAAACAAAAAAATTAAGCCTGGTGCTCACATAAGAGACTGTATTTGTGGTATGGAGAGAAAGGGTGTCGAAAGAGGGCTGTTTTGTTCAGTTGTATAGTTTGTTCAGTTGTGTAATGTATAGACCCTGGAGTTACAAATACTTCTGTATACATCAAATATGGTAAAACAAATGGATTTGGCAAATTATACCACTGACACTTGCCATATTTTGAATTCAGCAATGAAACATCTTTTCCCAATCATATCACTTAGTGGTTAAGAAAGTTCATCGGTGCCGGGTGAAAGTGCAGTCTTGGTGTCAAGCTAGGTGTTGGGTCTGTGAAGCATAATACCCTGATGCCGACTTAACACGGTTTTAGCTATCAGCCAGTTCCCTGTTCAGAAGTTCACAGGCCTTGGGAATTGGATGTAAGCACTATTTGATGGCAGCGTGTTCTGTACTGCAAAGATACACACGTGAGCAGTCCATTCAGACTTCCTGTTGCTGTGTTAAACACTTTAGAAGCAGTTATTTTTTGTTGTCAACTGGGATAGAACATTTTTATTATTTAGCATGTTGTATGAGTGAAGGTGCAGGAAATTATCATCTGCTATATACCATTCTTCATAGGTTATCTAATTCTAGAGTAAATGAGTATCAATTAGGTGTTATATCAAAGAAGGAAATCCAGATTAACTAGTTTTGTAGAGGATCTGCGGGGTCCAATAAGCAGCCAGTAAGGCATGCCAAGAACACCACCTGTCAGCTCGACTCTGCCACTGGCTCTGACTTCAGGGAGGATTTGCTTGGAATGTAATGTAAGATAAATACCTAGTCAGCTACTAAACATGGATTAAGGCTACAACTCAACATCTTCATTGCTATAAAAATAAGTCAAAAGAAACGTGAAGCAGAAATAGAAGGAACTAATCTATGTCCAGTTTTAATAAACCTTTAAAACCATATTTCCTTGACATTTGAACTGCTATTCATACATAATTCACCTTTTTAAAATAGGAGTTATATTTTAATCTGAAAATATTTGTTATTTAAACATGGATTAGAAGAGAATGCTTGTGCATGCACCCATGTTTCTTATCAATAGTTCTCACCAGAATTTATTGATGTCTTCCTTTTCTTCAGTTGGTTCTGCTTCCTGAAACCTCATCTGCCAGATTTTTAGAATTGCAGCTCCCTAATGAATTATTCTTTCTCTTAAAAGCTTGTGATTTTTGCTATCTTTTGATTGTTCTCTCTAGTGGATTTTTCTGTCACAAATGGACTGTAATCCTTGTGCTGAATTACTTTGGAAGATGTTTAACAAGCCTTCATTATTGTGTATTTATTAAGTGTCTGCTGTATGCTAGGATTAAAACAAATTTAAATCATATATATATATATATATATATATAATTATATGGTATGTAATTGAATTCATGAATGTATGTGTCTTCTAAAATTCTGAGAATGGGAGTGTGTTCTGGCCTTCTAAGGCTTCCATAACAAAATAGGTCAGACTTAGTGGTTAAATAATAAAAAAAAGTATTGCAGATAATTCTGGATGTTGAAAGTATAAGATGAAAGTGATAGAGGCTTGGATTCTTCAGTGGCCTCCTTCCATGCACTAGAGATGTCTGTGTTCACTGTGTCCTTACATGAACTTTTCTGTGTGTGTCACAGCTCTGGTATCTATTTTGTTTCGTTTTACTTCTAAAGATATGATTCATATTGGATTGGGATTCTACCATTATGACCTCATTTAATCTTGATTATCTCTTATCTCCAAATGGTGCACATTGGGGTTATGACTCTTTAAAATTATTTTTTTATTTTAAAGAGAATAAACAAATAAGAACAATACAGAATTTCAAAACAATATGGTAGAAAAAACAAAGGAGATTTCAGATTATCAGAAATAGGCATGCAGAATTGATTAAACAATTAGGAATTAACTGTTATTTTCAACAAACCAATAGAAATTAGTAGTACAAGTAGCTTATCTAATATCTATGTATGTATGTATGTATGTATGTATGTATGTATCTATCTATCTATCTATCTATCTATCTATCTATCTATCTATCTATGTTTTCCCTTCCTCGTTTTTTCTTTCTCCTTTCCTCCATTCCAGGTGCTCTTTCTTTTTGAGCAGTTTCTTTCCCTTTCACAACACCTATTGTACCTTTCAGATTTTATTTACTCTTTCAGTTTCTTAAGGGTTATGACCTAGACATGAAAACTATAAAGGATGGAATTTACCCTATGATATAACAGACAGTATCTGAGCATTTCAGCGTTAGACTAGTTGAAGGTTTTCTCAAAATCATTTTAAAGGAAGACAAAGTTAATTTAGCTTCTAGATTTAAGTGTTTTACTCCTTACTGTTGTTCATTTTATTTTATTTACAGAACAAGACTAGAATATAATACCTTTAAAAAAGTAAAAGTTCAGAATATTTTCTTATGTATTTTTATATCCCTAGGACTTTGCATAAGAACTGAAACAAATGAGTTTCTTTGTATATTAAGAACGGTGACTCCTAAAGATGGAAAGGAACATTGAACTATTTTTGAACCCATAAGCAAAGACTTGATTTTCTTTTGAATGGATCATCCTTAACATCTGAGAAACCACTGAAAATAACACTGAAATGCATGAATGCTTTATACTAAAATTACTTTTATTTGTAGAGACTCTGACTAGGCTACTTGATTGATGCTCACTGTGATCTGTTTCTTCAAAAGAGTATGTGCTTATTTTATCAACTTTATCATTAAAGCCAAACTCTAAGTAAAACAATTTCAAGCGCCTCCTTTCACCTGCTCCTGAAGGCTCAGTTTCAGTGATCTGTAAATAATTGACCAGCCAAGCACTGTAGCACAAAGGCAAATAGATCAATATGTCTCTAGCAAGTGCTTATAGTAGAGAGAAGCCTCACTTCCCTTCATTTCCTACCACACAGGACCTCAGGTATGAGTAGGTTCAGCTCGCAGCCTCCAGGTTTAATTCAGCCTGCATAATCAGCAAAATTGCTGAAGACTTTGATTAAACTTTTTAAATTGCCTCTTAGTATGATGTAAATGTGAGAAAGTATTGACTAAAGAATTTTAAAATGGTAACTTGTTAAAATAGGAAAAGAAAATGCTTTGACTTGGTGATCCTATGTAGGAAAACAAATAAAGTGAATAATACACAAATACTCTCAATGCACAAATGCAAAGCAAACAGTAATATGCAGTGATCATTCTGTTTGAGGGCTGAAAACACTATTAAGTTGTTCAATGCAGTGATTTCTTTCTCAGGGAAAATGATATAACATCTCTGGCAAACATAATCTCTAAAGACAAATGATCCAATTTTTGACTCTAAAAATTTCCTGTTCCCTATAATAATTGATTCTGGATTTTGTAGCTTACCTAGTAACCCATCTCAATTCCCAATAATAGGGCCAGGGATATAGTTCAGTAGAATAAGTGCTTGCCTGGGAAGTGCAAGGTCCTGAGTTCAATCACTGGTACCACACACACACATGCACACAAAAATCAATTCCCAATAATATTCTCTCAAAGCTATAACAGACAGGTATTGTGACTCATCCTCAAGGTCATGTGATAGGGAAATGAATGTCCTTATGAACAAAGCCACCAGAGAGACCCTTTACCCTTTCTAATATGTGAGGACAAGGTGAGAAGACACTTTACATGAACCATGAAACACCCTCATCCAACACCAAATTGGTCAGGGCTTTGTTTGATCTTGGACTTTTATGTCTTCAAAACTGCAAGAATTAAGTTTCTCTACACAGCTCAAATGGACTAGAACAAGTGATGAAACACACAATGTAAGATGGGTAAAGTGACAACTAAGGAAAAGGTAAGGGTAAATTTCAGCAGACAAATGATAATAAAAATACAATGGATATGTTAGCCTAAATTTGTTTCAAAATACACCTACACTTAATATGTAATTACTATTCCATTGAGTGTATTTTATGAAACTGTTCCTACAAATGAACTGAAGAAACATTAATAAATACTAATACTTACTAAAGGTCTTTGATCTATTAATATTACGGAAAACGTATTGCTTAATGATTTAGTACCTAGAAAATAATACTTTAACAATTTAATAATATATCTAAATAAGTTTGAGATTGTTTTTATCTAAAATACAAAAATTACGATTAATAGTGATTTCTTCCAAGTATTCAATTCTAGAAAATGAATCACAATACGAAATTAAAGATACTTAAACATTTAAGGAAGAGATTTAACTAGTGTGTACTATTCATTGAAAATTTTGTTCCTTTTAAAAATGTAACTAATTAGATATAGAATATGTAAATACTCTGAAGTTTCCTTAAATTATTCTTTTTACTTAATGAAAGAATCAGACTAGAAAATGTCTAAGCAGATTGCCATCATCTCCTAGTCAAAATGCTTGGGGCCAGAAACATTTCAAATTTCAGATTTTAGAATGTTTGCATATATATGATATAGTTTGGATTTTATAAAGTCAAGCATAAAACAACCATTGACATGTTTTATGCATACCTCATACAGCATGAAGATAATTTCATATAATATGTTTAATGATTTTATGCATTAAACAAAGCTTTGTGGTAGGATCCTTTGTGGCTCAAAGTTATTACTCTCAAAAAGTTTGGAATTTAAGTGGCTGGAGAGGTGGCTCAGTGGAATAAGTGCTTCCCTGGCAAGCGCAAGGGCCTGAGTTCAATCCCTGGTTCCACAAAAAAAAAAAAAAGTTTGGAATTTGGAACATTTTTATATCAGATTTTTTAAAGAAGGATGCTCAATCTGTTCTTTTTCTAAGAACCAAAATGTTAAAATGTTTAAAATTTGCCTTAAGTAACTTATGAATTAAAAATTAAATTAATTTATCTCTTTTAATAAATCAGTAGTAGCTTTACATAAAAGGTCTTTAATAAAAACATACTCAAATATTCCTTTACTGGCAAAAATAAATTATGCAGATTCTTAAATGCATTTTGACTTTGCAAATATTTCATATCTTCAATATAATTTTAAAAATTCAACTGAAAATTCTCATCATATCTTATTCAGTAACATGAAAACTGTGAGATCTAAAAGTGCAATTTCATACAATCATGGAGAAGAAAACTGAACATGGATTTATGTGTGTGGATTTCATAAATTTCAGCACTTGATGAGTACTAAAGAGGAAAGGCATGAGGGAAAAAGAGATAAAAGCTACATTGAAATCAGATAAATCAAAATACTGACAGTTTATTTTATGCTGCACAAAAGCGCAGCACTTTGTTCACATTAAGGTTACAAGAATGATTAAGCAATTTGACCCAGATCATATTTTTGGGTTGTGACAAGATAAAGTAACCATATGGCACACTATTATTCTTGATAGGTATGACTAAAAGCCCCAGCTAGAATACACAAACTAGTCATCTGAACACTGCAGAAAGGAGGGCAGATTGTGTTATAAGAGTTTCACTACTCAAGGACTGAGGCTTTGGACAGCTTCAACTTTGCATACAGGTAGAGTTGGATTCTCCTCTTGTCAACATACATAGCCTCTGTCTATAAAGACACACCCAGAAACATGCTTTACTAATCAACTAAGCATCTTTTAAAATCCAATGAATTAAATGCATTGTCATAACACACTGATAAGCTATATCTTGGCCCATAAAATAAATCACAATTAAAAAAGCTTTAAGATCTCACAAGATTTTGGGGAGAGGACTGGTTGATTATCCTCAGCCTGTATGAAACAAAAGACAGCAAAAAGTTGAATCCCCTCCCCTGCCCAAAATGGGAGTAAATGGAGAAGTGTGGGAGACAACAGGCCTTCAGAAAATAATGATAAATATGGGTTAAAAACAAAAAGATAATTACGTATTAATACAAATCAAAGTATTAGAGTGTTACATTTAGCCTTAGGCAAAGTAGGATTCGGAACAAAGAGAAACACTAAAGACCAATTTGTTGATATAATATAACAATGGTATACCTAGCAATAGAATTGCAAAGCACATAAGGTAAGAATGCAGAACTCAAAGAAGGTGGTAGAATTATCAAGCTTTGCCCTTGGTAATCATTAAAACTATCAGATAGAAAATCAGCAATGTCAAGACTGAAAGAATATCAACCCACCAAACCTCAATGACAGTTATAGAATATTCCATCAAACATCGTCCAATGCACCCTTTATCAAGTAAAAGGGAACACTCATCTTTTAGCAATATTTTTCCTGTTACTGGAACAAACTGTCTGGTCCCTGCAATTTTAAAGAGAAAATGGCTGATTTGCCTGTAGGCTTTAGTCTGTGGCTAGCTGAATCCAAGGTAGACAGCAGGGCAGAAAGATATGTTACACCAGTTCCCGGCAGCCAGGAAGAGCATAAGGGAAGAAAATTGGAAAATAATAGGCCAAGAACCTGATATAGTTTCCTTGGTCCTGCGTCCATGATCTATAAAGACACACCCAAAAACATGCTTTACTAATCAACTAAGCATCTTTTAAAATCCAATGAATTAAATGCATTGTCATAACTCACTGATAAGCTATATCTTGGCCCATAAAACAAATCACAATTAAAGAGCTTTAAGATCTCACAAGGTATATGCTGTGGTCATAGAGAAATCATACTAGAATCTTAGGAGAACTTAGAAGAAAATATTGCAATTATTAGATAATAATTTATCCCATCCCTATTTAACATCATGCTGAAAGTCTTTCTTAATCAAATAAGGCAGGAAGAGAAAAGTAAAGACATATAGAGCCAAAAGGAAGAAATGAAACTGTCCCTATCTGCATGTAGAAATGGCTGCATACATGGAAACTCGCAAAAAGTATAAAAACTCTGACAAGTACAAAAATAGTTCAGTAATCTTGGAAAATATGAGGCCAACACACACACACACACACACACACACACACACACACACACACCTATCATTTCTATAGGTTTTTAATTTGAACAATTAAAAACTAAAATTTAAAATTTAGTTCATAATAGGGCCAAAGTTTAACCCTTGCTTTAGAACTTAAAGTACATACAGAGTTTGAATGCTGATACTGCAAGAACTTAAATGGGGATCTAAAAAACAGTAAAGGCACCAGAACATTCCAAATTAATTTGTACTTTGAATGCATTCCTATAAAAATTCTAGTCAAATTTTGTAGATATAGTGGGGATGCAAGAAGATGGCAGACTACTGACAGGCAGCACCCACAAACTGCTCCAGGAAGCTCATCAAAGCCGTAATACCCATGGCTCCTTGAAGAGATGGCACTACAGGAAAGTGCTAAGTGAACCAGCAATCAGAAAAAATTCAGAACGACTGGTATTTAGGAAGATAAATAACTGCAGCTATGCACACCTGCACCACAGACACTGTGCAGTGGTAGAGGGGAACGTCTCCTCTCTTGTGGCTTTGAAAGAATATAGAATGTTCTTTTGAGTATGAATTTAGCTACTGAGCAGAAAGAAAATCAGAGTTCGCTCAAGTGAACAAGGACAGGAGTGATAGCTCTCAGCACTGTCATATAGATGTAGACTTTGTCAGGTCAGGAAACTACCTTAGAAGCAACTCTCCCTCTGCCTGGGTAAAAGAAACCGAAGATAGACAGGACTGGTACAGGAAGTGACACAGAAGAGCGTAAACTTCACATTTTAAAAAATAGCTGAAGGTCTCAACAATAACTTTTTTTCAGGAAGGTCATTGCGCTCACCCTGATAGTTATATGGGGCTCAGGAGAATACATACTGAAGTAGAAACAAGTTAAAAGTATAGGACTGGAAGTTGTTCTCAGGCCCTTGCCTACAGAAGACCAAACTCCAGAATGGGAAAGTCTCAGGAGGATGGTCAAATGGTATGAAACCCAATTCAAGCAAGTGTAGGTAAACACTATAAATGAAGAGGTCAAGATGCAGAAAATAATGGTGGTTTGAACAGTGGAATAGGAGATTTCCACCACTTGGAGATTTTGTGGGAAAACAGAATCTGAGTCTGGAATTGAACTTTACGTTGAATAAAGAACCCATCCAAAGGCTAGATGCCAACAGCTTTTCTTCCAGTGCAGAATCTGCATGTTCATTCATTTTTTGAAGTGAGGGTGATATGCAGAAACTGGCTGGTCACTCAACAGCATCACCTGATCCTCTACCTAGGTCTATGTACACAGATTATGTGAATGAAAGATGTGGTTGAAATCCAGGTTTTCTGGCACCCTCAATTCCAGTCACAGATAGAATTAGATCAGCATGTGTGGGCCAACCTGAAACTGGTGGACCAACCAGAGTACTCATCTATATCCACAGAAAGATTGAACTCAGTCTCCAGGAAGCTCTAACTGTCTTTCTCTCCTGGGAAAGAGGTAGAAAATGAGAACTTTTTATTTTGTTTTAACGAATTTAGTACAGGGTCGACAGGGTCTCATTATGTAGATCAGACTCATAGTGATCCTCCTATTTTCAGCTTCCCAAGTGCTGTGATTTCTGGTGCACACCATTGTGCCCAGTCTCAGTCACCATCTCAGGCACCCTGGGGTTGGGGTGGCACATCTTGTGGTGCCAGGAACCAAACCCTGGTCCCTACATCTGCTTAATCAGGTGCTTTAATTCACTGAGCTGTCTGGCCAGCCTGAGAATGAGTACTCTTGACTTAGAAGAAAAGAAGAGTTACATCCAGGACTTTACCAGGTGGCATCCAGTGATAGAATTCTTCAGAATTCAATGCCAACAGTATAAATACCCATCAGAAAGAAGAATATTGAAATGTTTTTTGTCTGTTTTGCTTCATTTCACACGGTTTTCTGACTCTAGGTATGTACTAGTTAGTTAATCATCTCCCTATGTTTTCTCTCACTTTCAATTTTATTTCCTTATTGTTTTCTTTCTTTTCCTTCTGTCTTTCTCTCCATTTTTTATGTATTTGGTACAAGGTCTCACTCTGCAGCTTGGACTCATAGTGATCCTTCTGTTTTCAGCCTCACTAGTGCTGGGATTACAGGCATGCCCCACCATGCCTGGACTTGATGGCCAGCTCAGCATGCCAGGGCGTTGGGGAACGGCATGTAGTGTTGCAGATCGAACTCAACTCCCTGCATTTGCCTAAGCAGGCACTTAGTCTTCTAAGCCATCTTGCTGGCCCTTCTCTTCTTTCATACTTCTCTCAAATCTCTCCTTGCTTATGCCCTCTATTCTTGTATATAGATACTATAATTAAATTTTCCCTTTATTTAATTCTTTTCTGATGACCTATCCTGAATTAATACATTTTTATTTTTCTGGGAAAAAAAGTAGTTGAGAGCTTTAAATGGAATATTTAAATTATATGTTGCTATAATTTGGACATTTAGATGTTGACATTAATAATACTTATTCTCTTCTTACAAATCAATGATAGGAATGGAACTTAATTTTATCAATGTATTGACTAAGTATTCTTATAGTGAGACATACCCACAACCTATGGAGAACCATAGAGAAAGATATTCTCTAAAAAGACCTTCTTACAATTGAGATAGCAGTATTCATCCCAAATGATCTGCAAACATTTACATGAAAACACAAGGTCACTCATGAAATAAAGAGGCAACAAAATATCAATAATAATTCATAATTCCCCAAGAGTAATCCAATGGATACTGACGCAGACGAAATTTACCACAAAGAGTGAAAAAAAAGATATTTTCCATTATTCATGTCCTCAAAGAAGATACAAATAAACAGCAGAATAAATTAAGGAAGACAATACAGGACCTGAAGGATAACTTCAGAAAAGACAGAGGATCTGAAAAAGAACCAAACAAAAATCCTGGAAATAAAATTCTCAGTTATTCAAATAAAAATTCAATTTAAAGCCTTCACATTAGGCAAAATGAAGTAGAATAAAAAATATTAGGGCTCAGATAGAGTAGCACATCGATTCAGTAACACTAATGATAAAAAAACATGAACAAAAAGCAATAGAAAAATCATTCTTGAGCTGTTAGACAACTCAAATAATAATTTAAGAATCTATGAATTTGGGGAGATGTATAGGCTAATGTCACAGAAAAGTTATTCTCTCTAATCATAGCAGAAATTTCCAAATTCTGTGGATCAAGGTTGATACCCAGATGCTGGAATAATTTAGAAACCTCTCCCCAACATACCATGGTCAAATTGCCAAAAACATAGAACAAACAATATAAAAAGCTGTTAGATAAAAAATGCTTAAACACTTAGACTGGCAAACTTAGACAAACAGCAAATCTTTTATCAGGAATTCTAATTGTGAGGAGGGCTTGGAATGATGTATATTAAATCCTAAAAGAGATAATGGCTAACCTATATTATTATACTACAAGGATGGTCTCCATAATCAAGGAAAAATAAGGAGCTTCCAAGATACTAAAGATATCCATAACTAAGCCAGTATTATAGAAGATATTGAAGGGAATTCTCAACACAGTGGAAGAGGACAATCTCAACCACAAGATCCAGAGATAGAATAAATCTCATAGAAAGTAGATTAATACATAAAAATTAGAAGTATATCAAACACTAGAAAAATAATATGACCTGATTGATACATAAAATTTATTTATTTTGCGTATTTTTATTTTTTCCATAATTTTATTGATAAACAGATATATAATATTTAATAATAATACTCAATGTAAATGTTCTTACTTCTATAGTAAAAAAATTTCTATCATAGATCAAAAAACAATATGCAACTATATGCATTAAACCTAATTATTTTACAAAGAAATATACAGACTAAATATGAAAGGATGGGAAACAATACTCCAAGCAGCTGAACACTGAAAGCAAACAGGATTGTTGTACTCATATATGACAAAATGCACTTAAAACTAAAATTACTGAGGAGAATTACATGGAGAGAAAATATTCTCTCAGGCTTTCACAGAAAGCAAATTGGTCAAGCAATGACGATGACTCATCCACATAGCTGACACTGACAAAGGATCTACAAACTGTGGTACAAGGTTTCAGGGTATAAATCTTGAAAGGATTTGACTGACCTTGTCAGATACAGAATTTACATTACCTGTTATATAAGTCTTGCTTTATTTTGGTCTTAACCATGCAGGAGAAAAGTATAAAAATGAGGTATAAAGACTAAAACCATATTAATATGCTGAGCTGTAAAACGTTCAAGTCAACAACTTCTGACATTGCCAGTCCAATGGATAACCCACTACTATTCTGGACTACTGGACCATACTGGATTATTTTGCTGAATTCACACACCTGCAATATTTAAATGGTAATGGATACCCATTTCTGACAAAACTAAATAAAAAGGGGATATAAATGAAGGATCATTTTGTGTCTGTATATACAAAATAGTTAGGATAGATATACAGCTACTTTGTCTTAATTCAATGAGAAGACAGATTTGCACTAATAGTGTTTGGACAGGATATTATGTCTGCATCTTGTACTATGAATAACTACTACGAAGACAACAATATGCAATGTATTAATTATTGCAACTGTCCTAACCTATTTGAAACTATCTCATTGCTATTTGATTCTCAATAAAATTAACAAAAAAACCCCACCTAAAATTAGTGAGAAGTGACAAAGAAAGGTACCACATATCAATAAAGGAAAAATATTTTGGAGAAGCAGTCACAATGTCAAATATACATTCAGCAAATGTTAATATACAGTTTCATTAAAAACAATACCCAAAAAAACCTATTTGACTTTAATGTTCAGATAGTCCCCCATACAATAACAGTAGATGACTTCAACACCCCATTATCACAAATAGGTCAATGAAACAAAAATCAGCAACGAAAGATCAGAATTAATCTCTACTGTACGTAAAGTGGACCTAACAAACAGCTATACAGTATTATATTACATTATATTACACAGTGCCAATATACACATTCTTCTCAGCAGTCCAAAGAACTTTTCAAAAAATAGACAATATATTGAGCCATGAAGGAAGGCTTAGTAAATTACAAATGACCTAAAATAATCTCATGCATACTACTGTATCAAAATGCAGTGAAACTCGAAATCAACAGCAAAGAAACCAAGCAAATTACACAAATGGATGGAAACTTAATAAGCATTGCTGGGTGATCATTGGCATTCCAGGGAGAACTGAAAGCATTGCTAGAATCAAATAATAATAAAAATACAATATATCAAAATCTGTGACTCAATGAAAGTAGTTCTATAAAAAAATTGGCTCATAACGATGAATGCCTACATCAGGAAAAACAAAGCAATCCCCGAATCCTAATGATGCACCTTTAAGCTCTAGAAGAACAAGAACAAATAAAATGCATGTGCAATAAAAAGAAAGAAATAAAAAATGTCAGAGGAGAAATAAATGGTATATATACTGAAGTAGCAGTATAGCAGATCAATGTATCCAAGAGTTATTTGAAAAGGTAAATGAGACTGATATACATCTAGTCAAATTTATCTAAAGATAGAGACCCAAATTAATAAATCGAGAAAAGAAAAAGGCAAGATCACTGAAATTCTGAGAAATACTAGAATCAAGTCGTGTGACTTTTCTTCCAATAAATCTGACAATCTAGGAGAAATAAATAAGTTCTTAGCATAAGTTGACCTACCAAAATTGCACAAAAAGGAGACTAAAAATCTAAGCTAGTAAAAAGCATGATAGTAAAAGTTTAAAACAATTTTTAGTAAAGAAAATGACAGAATCTGATGTACTTACTGCTACTAAATTATTCCAGAATACAAAAGAACTAACGCTAATACTCCTCAAAGTTTTCCAGAAAATTGAAAAGGAAGGACTGCATTCAAAATCTTTCTACAAAGCCAGAATTACCCTAATTCTAAAATTAGACACAATAGCCCAACAAAAAAAAAATCCCACTAGGGAACAATATGCTTGATAAACATAGACACAAAAATCCTTTATAAAGTTATTGCAACTAGAATTCAAAAGCATTAAAAGATCACAAACTGTCATCATGTATGTTTCATATCATATAGGAATGATTTAGCATACCTAAATCAATAAATATTATACATCACATAAATAAAATAGACAAAAATCACAAAAAATTGCAGTGTATGTAGAAAAGGCATCAGCAAAATTCAACACTTCATGATAAAAAAGAAAAACTGAAAACAACAGCCATATATGAGAAACTTACAGCTAACACCATAATGAGTTGGGAAAACTAAAAGCATTTCCCCCCAAATTAACAATGAGACAAGGATTTTCACTTTTACTACTTCTGTTAGTATACTACTTCAAACTTTAGGCAATGCAATTAGACAAGAGAGAGAACAAAATGAAAAAAAAATACAAATGGAAAAAGAAAGAAATCAAATTATATATAGACAATCATTAGTAGGCCATAAAAAGCAAATCATTTAATGAACAGGAAAGTGGATGGAACTGGAAACCACTATATTAAGCAAACTAAGCCATCTTAGAAAGTTAAAAATTGCACATTTCATCTTATTTAAGAAAGTTAAAAATAAATTAAGTACAATAGCAAAGGAGAGAGGATATGGAACTAGAAGGTACTGTTCCAGTGATAAAGAAGGGGGCTATGATAGCTAATTATGGTGTCAGTTTGAATAAGAAATGCTCTGCTGTTTGTCTTGGCACAGTTGTGGGTATGTCTAAATGATTGACTTACTGTATGTGAGTGGCATGTGCTTAGTCCTCCCATGAACCTGACAAAGATTTTTGGTACCAAAGACATGGAATTGTTACAGGGACATACACATCACCATGTGGTAAGAAGCTTTTGCAACTGGGTTATGGGAGAAGTTTGGAAAGATTTGGGTGTACCAGCTGGAGAAGCATCCCTAGAAGGCTGTAAGCCATGCTTGATGGAAGATATTTGTCTGAACTCAGAAGGCTGCAATGTCACAGCTAGTAAAGACCAGGCTTAAGATGATTTGGCTGAGAAGAACTCCATTGGCAATTGAATTATAGGCCATGGGTATTATGCTTTGTCAGAAAATTTGTCTGAATTTTGGTTATGTCATAAGACTTTGCAGGAGATTGGCATAGGGGCAAAGGACTAATTGACCTGGCAGAGAAAATCTCATGGCAGCCTAACATTCAAGCTGTGACTTGGGTACTGTTGGGGGTGGTAGACAGCTCTACATTGATAACCAAGAACAAATGGCCCAAGTGAATGATTTAGAAAGTTTTGGGGTTTGGCCTGAAAGAAAGCTCTTCTGGAGTTTGACTTTTTTTTTTTTTTTTGTGGAACCAAGGATCGAACTCAGGCCCTTGCTCTTGCCAGGGAAGCGCTTATTCTACTGAGCCATCTCCCCGGCCCTTGGAGTTTAAGCCTGTAAAGATGAATTAGAGGAGAGCCTGCTGGTGGAAATAGCATTAAAAAGAGACAAGTACATCAGAAGAAGACAATAGGAAGACTGTCTTTAGGCTATGTGAAGAGCCAGCAATGGACCTGTTCAGGATGACAATCGCAGTGGTACAAGTTTTTCTTTAAGACCAGGCCTAATCCTCTAGAATGGCAGGAGCCTCAGGTATGGAAATTAATTTCCTCAGAGTCAGTGCATGCTGGTTCATCTGGTCAGTCAGGCACTTCTGCAGCCAAATAGCAAAATGCAAGAAGGCTCAGCTATTACTTGAGCAGGTAGTAGAACTTGGAGGCCTCCAAGTGCTGGTTATATACATGAGGACTGCAAGAAGTGTGGGGGTCACTAAAACATCCACCCAGATTTCAGGAGAAGGTCTGGGAGACGAAGCAGTGTGAAACTTACAGGACAGCACATGAATCTGTGACAGTGAAGGCCAAAGGACAATGGAGATTCCATGATGTTGGCAAAACAGCAACATGGAACATCTGAAGAAAATCACAATGAGTGAGTACAGCCAGCCTCAAAGAGAAACTATAAGGGCTGCAAACACTGGCAATAGCATAGAGGTAGGCCACCTGTACTCTGTGGAGTTCATACCTCACTACACTGACTCACGTTGCTACAGAAGGGATTTAATGTTTGTCTTGCTGAATTTTGGTCCTGCGTTGGTCACATTCTACTCAATCTCTCTATTTCTACAGTTTGGAATGTGGATGTTAATCTTATGTCTTTTATGTAGTAATATTTTAACTTTTCATTTTTACAGGGGATTGCAGCTCAGAGTTGCTCTTAAATCCCAGAGAAAACTTTGGACTTGGACTTTACAGTAATGTTGAAACTTTTAGAACTTCAGCAACTCTTAGAAATTGACTAAATACATCAAAATATCATTCTAAAAGAATGAAATTATAGGGCCGGGGAAAGAGCTCAGTAGAGTAAGTGCTTGCCTGGCAAGAACAGGGTCCTGAGTTTAATCCCCAGTACTGAAAAAAAAAAACAAAAACAAAAAAAAAAAAAACCAAGAATGAAATTATGTACCGTATGGTACTATTAGTACATATGTGTGGTACATAAGAATTACAGTTATCATATAAAGTTGGTATGTGTACAAAATATATCTATTAATCCTATTTTTAAAAATCTTTTTAAATCTACTACACTTCTCCCTCCTTGATCCTTCAGTCTTTTGGACCCTTCCCATATTCCATTTGCAAAAACTCTTTCTCCAATCATTCTTTTCCCCTTTAATTTTTTCCAATCTTTCTTCTTCCTTTCCCCCTACCACTTTGCCTCTTCCTCTATCTCTTGTTCTTCCATTCCTTTCAAAACTGGAGGTAGGAGCCAGGAAGATGGCTCAGTGGAATAAGCGCTTCCCTGGCAAACGTAAGGGCCTGAGTTCAATCCTCGGTTAAAACAACCAAACAAAACTGGAGGTAGGGAAATAATTTGCTTTTATCTAACATTTTTTTTTTGCAAAACCAGGGATTGAACTCAGGCCCTTGCACTTGCCAGGGAAGTGCTTATTCCACTGAGCCATCTCCCCGGCCTCCTATCTAACATTTTTTAACTGACAAAATAATAGTGTTAGAAAACAGTTTGGTGGTTGTTGAAACGACTTACAGATAAGTGTTGTGGAAAGTTTGGTGATTTTTTGTGCTAGTAGAACAATTGTGCATACTCTTCGTGAGAATGGTTAAACAAATGCATCCATGTGATGACATATTACAGAGCCATACCTTGAAAAATGCATACAAAGGCTGGCGTAACCTGACTAAATCCATACTTTATTAGAGTAGTAGTGTCAATTTCCTTCATGATAAATTACTATGGTTTTATAGCATGCTATCTTTGGAGAAAGCTAAATGGAGTACATGAAATATTTTTTGGATTATTTCCCAACATCTTATACATCTTAAATTACTTCGAAAGTATGTGGAAAATAAAATAAATTCATAAAATTATTTCCTTGAAGGTCAAGGATACTAGAAGGTTGTGCTACCTAGAGTTTTATCTGAAGAAAACAAAACAATACTGCATTTTAAATAACCATTCACATTTAGAAGTTATTGGCCATGACAGTTGCATGGAGTAATATACAATGAAGCTCATGTAACTACGCAGTCTATATGCAAATTATATGTCAATATTACTTGGATTTATGTGATATGAAATTTAGAGTACTGCACAACAAATACTCAGGGATTTACTTCAACTTGTTTGGAAGACAACAACGTAAAGACCAACACACTGCATTGTTTAAAAACACACAACGTTGAAAAGATTCAACTTGGCTCAATGAAGGAGCTACACTGGAGATACTCAGAGAAAATCAACTAAAAAGAGAAGTAACTAAAAGGCAGGAAGGGTCATACACACTAGTGTCAAAATCAATCCAAAATTAAGAGATTTATAGATCAGACAAAGCATAGACATAGAATTTTATAAAATGGTGATTCAGCACACAGAGCTATGGATGAAACTGCTGTCTGCACAGGGGGAAGGAACTGCTATCGTGGGAAGTTTGCAAAACACTGATTGACTTCAACAGTGTGCCTAACTCAAGCTGGCAAGATAGAACTGGACGTAAGGTAGCTCATCCTCTTGGTATTCTGCCACACAAAGTACATTGCCATGTGGCAGCACATTTCACCTGCACACAAAGGGACAAGTGACCAGGAAATTGTTCTTTCCCCAATGGTCCACCAGTTTGTGTGCTTGTTTGTTTCTCTCATGCCTTATAGCAGCTAACTGCAACCCATAGTACAAGAAGGTTAGAGACCACAGCAGAGGCAGTGAAAGTAATGAGTGGAACCGCACAACATTTCCTGCTCTGCAACCAGTGACTTCAGAGAGGTACAGGAATACAATTGTTTGCATAGAATTTAAGCAGCCTTGGGCTGCTGGGGAGCAACAAGTGGGAGATGGGACACCCTCTTCTGCAGAGGAGATAGTGGGGAACCGATCAGCATGGGGCTTTCTCTACAGTGACAACAGTATCCCATGCCCTTGATGTCCCAGGACAAGAGGTGTGATAGGACAGAGACATAAACAGAAGAGGCTGATCGTTATTTCTTCATTGATCTCTGCCTAGTTGAGCTGTCTGTTTGTGACAGCAGGGTATTAGGATACTCCATTACAAGTGTATTAGTAGTTATTTGCTTTTTAATGACTGTTAATATTTACATCGTATAGTTTATTTTCTATGAGTAGCTCCAACGTTCCTCTGCCTCAATACAGACATGTTAAATCTCCTCAATTCCCATATTTTAAATAATAGAATAAACTGTTCTTTACATTGTTGGATTCCAGACAAGCTACTGTAAATCTCTTCATCTCAGAGTATTTAGGAGGCAAGCTCTGAATTATTGCCTTCATGTAGAACAGTATTTTCATAGAAACTGCATGGCGAATTTTATTTATTTTTTACCAATTTAAATATTTGTATTGAAGACTTTGTATTTCTACTTATAGTACAGTGCTTAAAGAGCAATGTTATCTTTCCCCGTGTACATGTTCCATTATGCAGATTTTGAGACTGCCCAGTACTTTACTACAGCAACTCAACTTTAATGACTGCAACAGAATTTGCTACAAATTTTGGTCCATTCAAAATTTATTTATTGGTTGTGGAAGAATGCTATTATCTATATTTTGGGTTGGCTTAATCAACCTCTTCTGTGGTGGGTTTCAAGGAGACACCACCAGGGGGAGGAGCTCCTCCACCAGGGAAGCCCCAGGCATTCCTCTGGGCCTGCCACCTTCACCCTGGTACAGCTTGGTGATGAAGGGATTGCAGACTTTCTTGAGCTCCTTCTGTTGATGTTCAAATTATTCTTTCTCCACAGTCTGATTCTTAAACAGACAGTTGATGATTTCATTACACTTGTAAGGAATCTTCTGTTTATCTTGATCATTAATCTTGCCCTGAAGCTTCTCAACTTCAACAGTTGCTTTCATATTGATAACTAAGACTCCAATGAATTCTTGGAGGACACTTTGTCCCTTCACTTCTCATCTTCAGCTTTGTACTTCTCTGCTTCCTGGACCATAAGCTCTATGTCCTCCTTGCTCAAATGCCCCTTACCATTAGTGATGGCAATCTTGTTCTCTTTTCTTGTACTTTTATCAACTGCAGAAACATTGAGAAAACCATGGGCATCAATATGAAAAGTTACTTCAGTCTGAGGAGCACCACAGGGTGCAGGAGGTATGACTGTGAGTTCAAACTTGCTAAGCAGGTTGTTATCCTTGGTCATGGCACGCTCACTTTCATATACCTGAATGAACATACCAGGCTGGTTGTCAGAGTAGGTAGTGAAGGTACGGGTCTGCTTGGTAAGAATGCTGATATTGCACTTGATGAGGACTGTCATGATGCCACCAGCAGTTTCAATACCAAGGGAAAGATGAGTGACATCCAACAGCAACAAATCTTGGACATTTTCAGACTTGTCTCCAGATAAAATGGCTGCCTGAGCAGCTGCCCCATGAGAACAGCCTCACCAAGGTTGATCCTCTTATTCAATTCTTTTCCATTAAAGAAGTCCTGAAGAAGCTTCTGGATTTGGGGGATACAGGTAGAATCACTCACCAGGACAATGTCATGGATCTGAGACTTGTCCAGTTTAGCATCTCAAAGAGCCTTCTCCACAGGGTACATAGTACCACGGAACAGGTCAGCATTCAACTCTTCCAATCGGGCATGAGTAATGGAGGTGTAGAAGTTGATTCCTTCTTAGAGGGAATCAATCTCAATACTGGCTTGGGTGCTAGAAGAGAGGATTCTCTTAGTTCACTCACATACAGTACGAAGACAGTGGACAGCTCTTTTGTTCTCACTGACGACCTTATGTTTGCACTTAATTCAGCAATAAAATGATTGAGAATTAGGTTGTCAAAATCTTCCCCACCTAAGTAGGTGTCTCCAAATGCAGATTTCACTTCAAAGATTCAATCTTCAATAGTGAGGATTGACACATCAAAAGTGCCACCTCCTAAATAAAAAAATCAGCTCATTTCTTTCAGCTCCAACTTTTTTGTCTCAGCCATAAGCAATAGCTTCATCTGTTGGTTCGTTGATAATTCTAAGTACATTAAGACCAGCAATAGTTCCAACATCTTTGGTTGCCTGAAACTGAGAGTCATGAAAGTAAGCTGGCACAGTGACCACAGCATTGGTAACAGTCTTCCCTATATAAACTTCTGCTATCTCTTCATCTTTGTCAGCACTATAGAAGACACCTGCTCTGTAGACGCTCTTTGTCTCTCCTTTGTATTCTACTTAAAACTTGGGCCTGCCTGCCTCATTCACCATCATGAAGGGCCAGTGCTTCATATCAGTCTGGACAACAGCATCATCAAGCCTACATCCAATTAGACACTTGGCATCAAAAACTGTGTTGGTGGGGTTCATAGCCACTTGATTTTTTGCAGCATCTTTAATCAGTTGGTCGGCATCAGTGAAAGTGTCGTAGCTTGGAGTGGTTTGATTTTCCTGATCATTAGCATTTATCTCCAGTTTTCCATGCTGGAAGACAACTACATAGGAGTAGATAGTTTCAAGATCAATGCCAACTGCAGGTCCCTTCAACATGGTTGCTTGTGTATAGGCTTGACTGTGCTAACAAAGATGGCGCACAAAAACCCCTCAACTACCAGCTCATTCATTGAGACCCTGCATGGTTAATTTTAAAGCTCCAGCACATTTGTGAAAGGACTAGCAATATGAACTTTCTATAGGAGGCAGAAATGAAGGCAAGAATGGAAAACAAGGTCCCAGGGAGACAGAGGTGAAGGACACTAAGGAAACGGAAGTTACTCTCATACAAACTGTATACCAACACTTGCTGTGTGGATCTCAAGTAAATTTACACTAACCCAGTAAGGTTGTCCATCATTTACATATTTTTAAGTTGAAGAATCTAAGGTTTAGAAAATACCACACAATACACAAATTAAAAACACTCTGTTTGATCCTAATGTTGAGATCAAGGACATTATGGGGCCATAGAGGAAAGTGATCGACGATGTATAGTGTGCCTAAGGAGAGTCCACCTAGTGAGAAAAAAGTCTCTCAGGCTTTCACAGGGAGCAAATTGGTCAAGCAATGGCCCTGACTTATCCAGATGGCTGACACTGGCAAAAGATCTACAAGGTACTATACATGGTTTCAGGGTAAATCCCCAGGGGATTTGACTGACCTTGTCGGATACAAACATTACATTTTTACTTGTATAGGTCTTGCTTTAATTTGGTCTTAACCATCCTGCGGAAAAATATAACTGCAAGGTATAAAAAGTAATGCCACATTAATATGTTGAGCTGTAAAAGGCTCAAGGCAAGAACTTCTGACAATTACCAGTACTGCTAATACCCCACTATTATTATGGAATATTGGACTATACTGAGTTATTTTGCTGAATTCAAGTACCTACAATATTTGAACTGGCAGCAAGTATGAAAAGGTTCTTTAAAGACTTCTCCTAATGCAGTTTCTCTGACAGCAATGAAACATCCATCTCTGACAAAACAAAACAAATACAGGGATATAAATAAAGGACCATTTTGTAGTGAAAAAAATATATATGCATACAAAATAGGATAGATATACAGCTACTTTCTCTTAGTTCAATGAGAAGAAAGGTTTACTAATACTGCTTAGGCAAGATATCATGTCTGCATCTTGTCCTCTGAATAACCACTATGAAGAAATTATATGCAATGTATTAATTATTATAACTTTCCTACTAACCTGTTTTAAAACTGTTTCATTGCTATTTTATTTTTTTCATTAAAATGAATAAAGAAATAATCCTAATGTTGGTACTCTGGTGGGTTTAGTTTTGGTTTTGTCATTTATTTTGCTTCTTGAGCAGGTGCGTAGAGTAAGACATTGACTGACATTGCCTGATAACATTTATCCATAGAACTCATGGTGAAATGATAGTCAGTTTTATATATATGTATATACTTAAAAAGCACCACCAAGTTGACAGCTTATTCAGAGCAACTGAAGCATGAGCATACTCTGATTCTCAGGCATAAAAAGATGTGAAGTTTGAAGGAAACTTGGAAAACACCCAAGCTTTCCATGTGTGACGTCTCTATTTTTGGTAACATGTTTAACCCGTAGCATTATTGTGGGCTTTGTTGTTTTTTGTATCACTACTTTAATTTTTATATTTTCTTTTTTAGTATCTTTACTCAACAAAAAACACTTTTACTAGATTTTTAGTAGAAGTTTGTGTAATAAATTTGATTCTTTGGATTTCGTCTCAAATTTCACAGTTACTTTCCCTTTAACTTGCTTGCTTTATCTCCATAGTTAATTTCCTTGAAGTACAAAAAATGTCAAATTTATGTAATAAAGTTCAATTAAAACATTAATGGTTATGAATAAACATGTCTTAAAATTAAGGTGATCCATTTCTTTATGTATATAATCATTTATTTAATAACATTCTGTTTATAGTATTTGTATCCACTTTTTTTATAGTATTTCCTTCACTGCTCTCTTCTTACTTCTGAGCAAAAGACCTGTTGGATCATGTCAGTGGTTCAGACTATATAGATACATTTCTTCGTGGCAGCCATCAGCTTCCAGTTAGGAGAATTAGATCAACAAAGTCAACGACTAAAGGTATTTCCCTGTCAGTTCCCTCCCTACAAGTCTCAAGATTAATGACACAACTTTTCTTACAACAGCCATCTCCATATGATTGCAGGCTTTCACCCTAGGTCCTAACAAGCTCCCTGCTTTCGTTCCTTCAAAAATACTAGCAGCGATCTCTTACTACAAATAACCCAAAGATACTGAACGCTCACATTTGAGTGTGTCACTTACTGCCTCTGAGCCACAAATGGTGACAATGAAGTGCAGGTGAACAAACAGACATTCATTTAATACATTCTGTTAAATTATCCATTTCTTTCAGGCATTAAAGCAATCAAGGGGGCCTGCCTATTAGCTCAGTTGTTTAAGTGTCTGCTTAAACAAAGCAGTCAGGCTCAGGATGCTGTGCTTGGAATCCAGATACTCATGCCAAACCAGAAATGTCCTGAAGGCATCTTGAAGTCACTAACAAAAAAAAAATCTTCTGCCACTTAGGGGCTGGGAGGATGGCTCAGTGGAATAAGTGCTTCCCTGGCAAGTGCAAGAGCCTGAGTTCAATCCCCGGTTCTGCAATAAATAAATAAATAAATATAGAAATAAAAACAAAAATAAAGCCATAAAGACAAATACAAATTAAAAGGCTTGGAACTTTCTTTTAGAATCCCAAGTCTCTCATTTTTTGGAAGTAGCTGCTACAGATTAAGTACTTTTACTTAACAGTGCTTTGTATTTTTTTTTTATTTATTTTTACAATTCGGAATATTTTTGCATATACGTATATACACATATGTCAAGGTAGGATCTGTGCTAGGCAATCTTCACAGTCAGACTCACTGAATGAAGAGATTCTTCCACAGGTGAATGGGCCATGGTGGTGCTGGCTGCAGGGTTCATCACTGAATGTACTGTTAGCAGGTGTGGACCAGGCAGAGGAGGGCCACTTGTGAGATACATCTCTCCCTGGTACTTTATCTGTGCAGTTGATTCTGGGCCATTACCAAGAACCCACAGCAATCTAATCAGTGTTCATAGACTGAAATCTTCGAAGCCATGAGTGACATAAGCCAGTCCCATATTTATATTGTGCATATCGATATTTTGCTCCAGCCACAGGAAAGCTGAACAACGCAGCAACCATCTACACACTAAATTCATTTCTGTTTCACATGCACCTAGTCTAATGGTTACATCATAGAGTATATTTAATACACTGCGTTTTGACTATAACCCATCACATGAGGTCAGGGGTGGAATTTTCCACTGTGGTCTCAAGTTAATACTTATAATATTTCAGCTTTTGGGGCCCTTCAGATTTTGAATTTTCAGGTTAGGGATGCTCAAATATAACTCAACATCCCTAATCTGAAAATTATCTATTATGTACATATATATCAGATCTATTACTATTTTTATTTAACACATACTTGCAGATAATCTATTCTCTTGGGCATACTGAGAAAACATGACACAAATTATTCTGTGATTCATTTCAAATATTCTGTTCTTGATGGCCAGTTAGATTCATTAAAGTTTTTGGTTATGAACAGTCATGTGATGACATGGACACGTGAGATTAATCAGTTAGCTTCTTATACATTTTTAACTCAATATGATATTCTTCTTCATTTAAACATTTTTATTAGGTGTATTATCTAATATTTCAGTTATACTTGGACCTTAAGTTTACCTGCCAGGACAGTACAAGTGTCTGACCTTTAGTTCACATAATATTTTACTCCTTACTTCTCTGTTATTATCATATTCACTCTATCTGTAAAATTTTAATATTGCTTGCCACTGCTTTTATTTTAACTTTGTATTTGTACAGTACCTGGTACTTACAATTTAGTACAGTACCTGGTGATTACATTTGCTTCGGGGATTTGATCAATGTACCTATATATAGCGAATTTTGATGTCATTTTCTCTCCTCTTTCCCCCCTGCCCCCTAGCTCCTCTCTCCCCTTCTCCATCCCCTTCTCCTTTGCCAAAGATCTATCTCCCTGCCTCATATTTTTTATTAAGTAATTTTCAAAGCAAAATAAAAGAAGCCAGAAAGTTATTCCAAAGCCTTTTCAAACTCAGATCTTAATACAAGTATTAGCAGGTACATTTAGGATTATTTTGCAATTCTTTGTTTTTCTAATATTGAACATTTCATAGAAAGACCAACAAGTACAGTTTTCATGGGGAATAATTTTACATAACCTGGATAGATATATAAAAAAACTTGTTAAATATCTGTATGGATTTTAACAATTAAATAACAATTCCCTTTTATTTAGAAATTGGTTAGTTACAATAATTTATAAGGAGATAGAGCCTGTGTAAGAAATAATTGTTTAAACTACTTAAAGTTACAGAAATTTTATACTATTAATAATTTGTGAAATATTTATTTTTATTTTTAGTGTGTACAAGATGAGTTAGTCTTAAGTGGCTGACATCATGAATAGTACATTCTAGTCAGCAGTAATGAGAATCCTGTTTTGATCATATATGCATCATTGAAGGAAAAAGGGGGCAAGGTAATGTTCATAAGGATAGAACTTTCTTTTAATATAAGCCATGAAATAATTAAGTTTGTGTCTGATGTCTTTCATTTAACATTATCATTTTAAAATTTAAATAAATAGTAAAA
Organism: Octodon degus; assembly: GCF_000260255.1. NCBI lineage: Eukaryota > Metazoa > Chordata > Mammalia > Rodentia > Octodontidae > Octodon > Octodon degus. Next base: position 1,816,965 of record NW_004524635.1, read on the forward strand.
TAAAGGCAGGCTTGTGGAAGAAAGAAAGAGGGGAAACGGTGGGTAGCAATGGAAGAAAAAAATTGAAAATTATCAAGATATTTTTTGTGAATATATGTACATATGTATGTACAAATAAGCATGTATGTCTATATATATATAAAATACATGTCTACATATGCATGTAAACATATGTATATACACTCAATCTCCAAAAGGAATGTAAATATATAGTGAAAGCATAGACTAATGAAAATAGATTAAAAACTAAAAGCAATTTAAAAGTAAAAGAATATAGTTATATAACAAAGTCTTTCAGATTTCATTTTAGTCCATGCTTTAAAGAACATTTATGCCTTTATTATAACTTTATTTCATGGAATCATGCTTGAATAAGAGGCTTGATAGAAATTATAAAATGTTTATGCATGAGGCTAGGGGTGTGGCTTATTGGAAGACTACACATGCCTTACATGCCCAAGGGCCAAGGATTGAACCCAGGACCACAAAAGAACAAAAAAAGTTTATATATGATAAACTTTCCTTATTTAGTACTATAGGGGCTTGGGAGATATCTCGGCTGTCTAAGTGTCTGTCTGGCAAGCGCAAGGTACTGGGTCCAATCCCCATTACCACATGCCAAGCCATCCTTGGCACCCAAAAGTGAGCATGGTGGTGCATGTCTGTAATCCCAGCACTGGGAAACTGAGGCAGGAGGATCACTATGAGTCCCAGCTGCATAGCAAGACCAGGTACCAAATAAATAAAAGAGTTTTTTAAGTAGCTATAATTAAGAGTTAACTCTACAGAGAAGAGATAATTGTATTAAAAATGAGCTACTACTGGAGAAATTTCCCTGAACACTAGAAGCTATAATATACATTTTCATTGAGTGTACATAGTTTTATGACCTTTATGTATTTTATATATTCCTCACAATACTAAAACATAGTTATAAGCTTATGAATCTGTTATTAAAGAGACAGCATAAGACATTAAAGTACCTGAGTTTAGAGTGGGCAAGCAGACCTTTCTCTATTTGAATTCACATCCCCTTGTTTTCTAATCATTTACTCTGAAACACCTCATGCTATTACCTCAGTAAGCAGACTCTGCTTATGGAGAGAGAAAGAGAGAAAAAAGCAATCTCTAGCAGTGATGGCATTTCATAAACACATGGTAGCATACTCTTTCTTTTCTTTCTGTTTGGTACAGGGTCTCTCTCGTATTTCACACTCCTAGTGATCCTCCTGTCCCAGCATCCCCAGCACTGGGATTACAGGAGTGCACACCATGCCCAGTTCCAGGACCCACCGGGGATCAAACTTGGGACTTAGGGCTTTCTAGGCAGATGCTTAGGATACCAAGCTATCTCCATAGCACTGTACTCTTTTTTGAAGCATTATTCTACACTTCTGTTTTGAGCATATCTTCTTCTTCCTCCCCTGTGTTGTTTTCTGATTGATGTTAGGAGTAACTGCACAGGACAAAAGAAAAATTATTCAAAATTTACTTTATGAGTTTCAAAAATTGCCCTTTATTAGGGTGAATATATGAAATCATTAGGGGAGATTACAGATTAAATTTATCTGTGCCTGATGCGGTGATGCATACCTGTACTCCCAGCACTTCAGGAAGCTGAGACAGGAGGATCCACAAAATTGAGTCCAGTCTGAGCAACTGTGCGACTTATTGAGGACTTATATCAAAACACAGAACAAAGGCTGGCCAAATAGCTCAGCGGATTAAAGTGCCTGCAAGCAGTGCAAGGGCCTGGGGTTTCATCCCCTCCCCAGGCCTGTTGTGCTGGCCCCACCCTCAGGGCACACTGAGACAGAGATTGAGACTGGGCATGGTGGTGCCTGCCTGTTATCCCAGCACTTGGGAGGCTGAACACAGGTGGACCACTATAAGTCTGATCTATGTAGTGAGACTCTGTAGACCCTGTACTACATACAAAAAAATTCCAAAACAAAACAAAACAAAAGGATCATAAAAAAGACTAGGGATGTAGCACAGCGTGAAGTCACAGGGTTCAATCCCCAATGTAGGTGTGCATGTCTGTGTGTGTCTGTGTGTGTCTGTGTGTATCTCTGTAAGAACTAGATGCATTTGTTCTGCAGTAAGACCAATTAATGATGCTCTACAAAATAAGCCTATGAGTCACATTTATAAGCCAGTGGTTTCCCCAAAAGAAGCCATGTGTCTTAGACTGTGTTCTGGCCATTTGTCTAAGAAAATACATAAGTTAGAGGAGGTTAAACCTCAAAACATGTGGAGATGAGATAGGATAACATTATTTCTTCTGTGAGGCACAAGATCACCAGTTCTCCACTGATGTTAAACAACAGGAATATGATAAAAGAAATGAAAAGAAAAGAAATAGCCGCTGAAGAAAGAGTGTGGCTATTCAGCAAAGGTAGAGCGGAAATGGTTTTTTGGACTGAAGACCATGGTACACACACTTGACACTGAACAAGGGGAAGTGTGAACTGCAATAAGCACAATAAGAAAGATTCAGGTGCTTGAGCAGTCACGAGAGCTCCCAAGGAAAAGATCAATTAGACCAAACAAGATCATCTAGTCTATTAAAAAGTAGGAAAGATTCATTTACACTTTTTTATGTTAGATTTAGCCTAACATTTCCATACTGTTCCATTAAATGGAAATACTTGATTAAATAGTTCTAGTTAGAATGATTTTATTTCCTATTAACTAAGAAGGCTAAATTTAGAAGCATTCTGTAGACATTCTGAATTATCATCATTACTTTTATAAACTATATAGTACAGAAGTGACTCTACAGAAAAAAATTATATTTTTGTTGTTTTCTCCTTTGTGAGGTTGAAATAAAATCAATTGGAGTATTAGAAGTAAAAGCTGCATAGTACCTGTGTGCTATTATACTGTACTATATACTATTACATTATCATTTATGTTTATGGTGGTCATTTGTGGCATGTGCTTCATTGTTAATTTAGATGTCATGAAACAAAGACTTTAGCTAGGGAAATAAATGCTTTTTGTTATGTTTGTTGAATAAATGATTGGATGAACAAACATTCAATTAACTTATCTTTATTTATTTTTTAAATTTTTAAAAAAATGTTTCCATAATTTTATTGATAAACAAATAGCAATGAGACAGTTTCAAATCAAATCGGTAGGACAGTTTCAACAAATAATACACTGCATATATTCTTCTTAGTGGTTAATTGCTGTAAAAGATGTGGACTTGAGATCCTATTTACAAACACAATTAGAACAAATCATTCTATTCATTAAGAGAATGTAACTATATACCTATCCTAACCACTTTGAATACACAGATACAAAATGGACATTCATCTGTAGACCCCTTTTTTTGTTAAGTTCCGTTATTGAATATTATAGGTGTGTAAACTCAGCAAAATATTCTAAAAGAGTCCAGTAGCCCATAATAGCATTGGGTCTTCTGTTTAACTGGCAATGCCAGAAATTGTTGACCTGAGTCCCCCACAGCTCAACATAACAGCATGGTTTTACTTCCTATATTTCGTCTTCATACTTTTCTACTGGATGGTTAAGACCAAAGTAAAGCAGGACCTATGCAACAAGAGTTGTAGCTTTTGGGTGTGATAAGGTCAGTGAAATCCCCTCAGGATTTATCCTGAGATCCTGTACCTCAGACTGTAGAACCTTTGTCAGTGTCAACCATGTGGATGAGTCATGGCCATTGCTTGGCCAAACTTATCTTTATGATTGCACCTTAGGTCGTGTTGATTCTTACATTCTGGTTTTTCTGTGACTGTGAGGCTTAAATTCTGTGTATCTGTAGAATAAATTTACATAAAACAAACTGAATGAAAAATACATTAAATCATAAAACAAACAAAATAGAATATTTCAGTGACAGATCCACAAAAATGAATAAAATCTTATATGTCTAGAATTTATCCTTTTTTTTTTTTTTTTCTGAACCAGGGATTAAACTCAGGCCCTTGCACTTGCCAGCGAAGCACTTATTCCACTGAGCCATCTCCCCAGCCCCTATCCTAAATTATAAAGCATATTTGTGAAGTTTTCCTTTTCTATATTTTTGAGACTTTGGTTTTCACTATTTATAGAAGATAAAACAAAAATAATAAATTCCTCAAATAAGACAACATTTTAATGGGAAGAATATTTTGAAAGCATAATGATACATTTATTCTCTTGGAGATATAATACAAAATTGAAAAATAAGGCTACTTCCTACTAAAGGTATTTGATATAAAAAGCAATTAAGAAGAACAAAGTATCCTTCTGAGTTCTAATTTTATAAATCAAATTATAAATTGATGACTAGCAATAAAATGTTTTGACGTTCCTAAAAGTTACCTTTCTTAGATAGGGTTAAAATTATTTTTCAGTGCAAATAGTAAGTCAAATCCAGCTCATGAAGCACACAAACTTAAGGCTGAAAGTTAGTGTTTTAACACTCACCTTCAAAATTTATTTCAAGCCTAGGTGACTTTTGTGAGTTTCAGTGCATGGGATTTTTCTGTTTTTGTCAAAAGAGATTTTTTCTGGCTCATGAAAATCTTAGTTCTTTTCCTCTATAATTCTATATTTCTCCATAAGGGATTCAAAGATACAACTTCCAATTATCTCTACTTAGAAAATATCACCTTCACAATGAGAGACTTGGAGCTTCTCTAGAACATTCTATCCATTTTGCTCGTCTAGCATGTCTCATACATTTCATTGTTAAATGAGGCTTTTTGGCACAATAACAAGGAATGAAATATTTTTCCCCCTAAACATAGAGTTAGGAAAATGAAAGCCTGCAGTGACAGAAATGATGGTTTTAAAGAAAGAAAGTAGATCTGAGAGTTGGAGACTTAGGGCAAATGTTTCTAAACCTAACACTGAGTATATCATTTCTATGATAATTATAAAATGACTATTTATTGAAGCATAGTTTGATTATGGGGATTTTAATGTAGCTCATTGGTATAGTGCTTATCTAGCATGTGTGAGGCCCAGAATTCTCTCTCTAATAAGGCCAAAAAAAACCCTTTGATTAAAGCTAATTTATAGTGCATTAACATTCATATATACTATATGAATGTTATTAGCATTCATATATACTACATGAATGTTAGATAGCTTTGGGCTATCTGGGCAACATGAATAAAACTCCAGTTGTGTAACCTTTTAACATAGACCCATACAAATCAAGAAAGCTCTACTGAATTAGAATTTGTGTTTTGTAAATTTTTCTCCAGCCATGCATGATGAGTGGTCAAATCCAATTACTACAAATTCACCAGGACTAAACGAACAAAGTCCAGAACAAGCAAAAAGTCCTGTTCTTTAGGTTCTACTTAAATAAATTGTATATTTTCAATTTCATCAGATTTCTGGTTTTAAGCTGTAGGATAAAAACCTTAACTACCTACTCAAGACCATTCAGCTTCCTCTATTCAAGTACAGATTCATCCATGTGGCTACACATAAAGAATCTGTATATATGAATAAACAAAGCTAAGTATAACTACAAAAGAAGAGCTACCTTTGAAAATTAAATATGCCAGGTTAACTAAGTAAAACAACAATAAGAACTCCTTTAAATAGATCTACTTGGTGATGGTTATTATATGTCACTTGTCTGAGGATCTGTTTTAAGTTTTATAGAATACATAGTAATATTTGTCTCCCTCCAAAGTTTTTTTTTAACAGAAATGCCTGGAAAATGTTAACAGTTTGTGACTACTGTCCAAACTCTCCTGTCTGAGAAGTGTTAATTGCATCTCAAAAAAGATAGCTATAATTTTCAACCCAAAGGAGTTGGCATAATTTCAGAGGGACTCAACTTGCTACCTATCTTCCACCGGACTTTTAAAATGACACCCAAACTTCTGTTTAAGTCTTTGAGGGACTGCACAGAACCCTCAAGTGGAGAGAGGGCCATGAGCCAGATCCTCTCACCTGAAGGTGTGTCCCAAAGCTGGCAGTCAGCATACCACCCTTAAACTGATTAGAAATGTTTAATTCAGAATCTCCCATTTTAAGCCCCATACAATGTATGTGTAATACCTGTCTTTCTGGTCTTCTAAATATGTACTGCTTGTCATGACATACAAATTATTGCCATACTGTCTCTCAAGTAAATATTTGTTTATTTAAAAGAAAGGGTAATAAATGAAAAAAAAGAGACAGGAAAAAAAAGTCACAGGACTGTCTTGCTACAATGCTGTATATGGTTATATTTCTATATTTCTGTGTAAAAATATGTAACTGTTTATTCATACTTTGAAAATATTTTTTTATTTTTTGAAAATTTTTTCCACTATATTCTGTAGAGACTCAATGTTTAACATATCAATAGTAGATGGAAAATACCTGTTCCATGTTTTGCCTAAGATGTTTGATATTCAGACAGATAGTGAGGTTAAACCCAACTGCATATGTTGTAGGGTAGTAATAAGCTCCTCTTCTGGAGGGTTAACAGTGTAAGTTTGCAGGCAAAAAATTAAAGAAAAAGGAGGGCTGCAAGGACAGCCAACATTTTGGCACTAGCCTTTCCAGGTCAGTGAAGACTCAGGACATAGGAGAATTTATACTGTAACATCATGCAACTCAGTTGTGTCCCAAATTTTCTGATCAAGGAGATTGTGGGGCCACAGAGCAATGTGATCAATGATGTAGAATGTGACTAAGGAGAGTCACATGGAGACAAAATATTCTCTCAGGCTTTCACAGAGAGCAAATTGGTCAAGCAATGGCCGGGACATCCACATGGCTGACATTGATGAAGGATCTGCAAACTGAGGTGCAAGGTTTCAGGATAAATCCTGAGGGGACTTCACTGACCTTGTCAGATGTGAAAGTTACATTTCTTGTTATATAGGTCTTGCTTTATCTTGGTCTTAACAATCCAGCAGAAAAGTATAAAAATGAGGTATGAAAAGTAAAGCCATATTAAATGCTGAGTTGTAAAAGGCTTAAGTCAACAAGCTCTGATATTGCCAGTCCTATGGATAACCCAATACTGTTATGGACTACTGGGCTATATTGGATTATTTTGCTGAATTCACGCACCTACAGTATTTAAAGGGTAATGGAATACCCATCTCTAACAAAACTAAACAAAAAAGGGGATACCAAGGAAGGCCATTTTGTATCTGTATATACAAAATAGGATAGATATACAGCTACTTTCTCTCTGTCACTCTGTCTCTCTCTCTGTCTCTCTCTGTCTCTCTGTCTGTCTCTCTCTGTCTCTCT
>NW_004524635.1:1824342-1827028 GCF_000260255.1 Octodon degus
TTTTGGCAGAATTGGGGATTGAACTCAGGACCTTGCACTTGCCAGGCAAGTGTTTATTCTACCAAGCCATCTCCCCAGCCCAAAGCTACTTTCTCTTAATTCAAGGAGAAGAAAGATTTGTACTAATAGTGTTTGGACAGGATATAATGTCTGCATCTTGTACTATGAATAGCACTAAGAAGATAACAATATGCAATGTAGTTATCATTGAAACTGTCCTATTAATCGGTTTTGAAGCTGTCTCATTGCTATTGGATTTTGAATAAAATTAATTTTTTAAAAGTCACCAAAAAAAGAACGTGAAAAAGACCCTAAACTACAGAGTCCACCCAAAATGTATGCACCCTTCAGGAAAAGAAAACTTTGCATAAATATTTCAATACTAACTTTATTGAGACTTCATGAAATTTATACAAGCTACCTTTGGTGCTAAAAGTGGTGGCTATTAGCGTTCAGACATTTATTAGTACAGGGAACTGCTGTTGAAGTAATCTTGGTGTAAGTGTCCACTGAGATTGCTGCATATACTTTTTATTTATTTTTTATTGGTACCAGGGATTGAACTCAGGACCTTGTGCTTGCCAGGCAGGTGATTAAGCCAACTGAGTTATGTCCCCCTATGCACATGCATTTTCAATTTCTTCTCTAAGGGCAAAAGCATCATAGGCTATCTGTGATATACAACATCTTCTATGGTCTCCCATGTATTAAATCACAAGAACGTGTACTCTTACATATTTGTTTTTCCCCCTTAAATGTGCATACATTTTTTAGCAGAAACTATATTTCTTTGAGCATGTGAAAAATCCTAGGCTATGTCTATATATGTTATGTTCCCAGTCTTGAATTTTTGTCATTTCTAACAAGCATATAGTGGGTGAGTCAAATAGCTCAGCAGATTAAAGTGCCTGAAAGATAAAGCAAGACCTATATAACAAGAAATGTAACTTTTGTACCTGACAAGGTCAGTCAAATCCTCTCAGGATTTACCCTGAAGTCCTGCACCACAGTTTGTAGATCCTTTGTCAGTGTCAGCCATCTGGATGAGTCATGGCCAATGCCTGACCAATTTGCTCTCTGTGAGAGCCTGAGAGAATGTTTTCTCTCCATGTGACTCTTCTTAGGTGCACTGTAATACCAGCATAAAAGTATAAAAACAAAGTATAAAAAGTAAAGTCATATTAATATGCTAAGCTGTAAAAGGCTCAAGTCAAAAACTTCTAACATTGCCAGTCCTATGGATAACCCAATACTATTATGGACCATATTGGATTATTTTGCTGAATTCACGCACCTACAACATTTGAATGGCAATGGAATACCCATCTCTGACAAAACTAACAAAAAGAGGGGATACCAAGAAAGGAACATTTTGCATCTGTATATACAAAATAGTTGGAATAGATATACAGCTACTTTCTCTTAATCCAATGAGAAGAAAGATTTGTACTAATAGTGTTTGGACAGGATATCATGTCTGCATCTTGTACTATGAATAGCCACTATAAAGACAACAATATGTAATGTATTAATTATTGAGACTGTCCTACCAATCAGTTTTGAAACTGTCTCATTTCTATTTGTTTCTCAATAAAATTAATAATAGATACATAAAATGCATAAATGAATAAATAAAATAAAAAATAAAAAATAAAGTGCCTGCAAGCAGGTGCAGGTTCAGGGGTTCCATCCCCAGGCATGTTGTGCCAGCAACACTCCTAGGGCCCACTGACACAATTGAGAAAGGGTGTGGTGGCATGTGCCTGTCATCCCAGATCTTGGCAGGCTGTAAGTAGGTGGACCACTATGACTCTGATCTATTAGTGACTCTGAACACCCTGTAGACCCTTCCCTAAAATACAAACAAGCAAACAAAAATAACAAGCATATAACAGCACAGAATTTTACAAAGACTAACCATATTTATAGCTAATGCTTATTTTACTGAAGAGTAACTAAATACATATAAATTCCATATTTAATCTTAAAATTCTTGTTAAGGTGGTGTTTATGACATAAAAATTAGGCCTGCAAGATAGTCACTATTAATAAAACAGATTGATCAATCATTTTCTGATTCAATAAATTCAGGGTTGGCACCAAGAGGCAGACACTGCTATGTATTCAAGTGATGTGGATTAGAAATACCAAAATTGAGATGTCCAAGATAAATGTTAGATCAGTTAACTCTCGCTGGTTAATCCTGACGGCTCTATTAGAAGTTTTACCTCTAAAACTGAAGCTGGAACAGGAAGAAGAGCCATCCTTTCTGGATTGAGATGGTATAATAGTGTTTCTCTAATTTGCATTTCCCAAATGATTGGTGCTGTGGAATATTTTTTTCATATATTTACTGGTCATTTGTATTTCTTCCCCTGAGAAGTATGTATTCATTTCAGATGCCCATTTTTGGTTTGGATCCTTAAATTTTGGGGGCCTGATTTATTTCTTTTGTTTTGTGTTTTAGTTCTTTATACATTTTGGATGAAAGCCTTTTGTCTGAATGATTGTTAAGATTTATTCCCAATTTGTGGGTTGTCTTTTAATCCGTTGATGTTTTCTTCTGACATGCAGAAATTTCTCAGTAAGATGAGACATCTGTTGCTGATCCTTCCTTCCTTCCTTCCTTCCTTCCTTCCTTCCTTCCTTCCTTCCTTCCTTCCTTCCTTCCTTCCTTCCTTCCTTC
>NW_004524635.1:1827128-1844066 GCF_000260255.1 Octodon degus
TTCCTTCCTTCCTTCTTTCTTTCTTTCTTTCTTTCTTTCTTTCTTTCTTTCTTTCTTTCTTTCTTTCTTTCTTTCTTTCTTTCTTCTTTCTTTCTTTTGGTGGAACCAGGGATTGAACTCAGGCCCTTGCACTTGCCAGGCAAGCATTTATTCCACTGAGCCATCTCCCTGGCCCTAGTTGTTGATTCTTTGAAATATTTTCCGTACAATTAGGCTTTTGTTCACAAAAACTCTGTGTATTTTTACATCCTTAAGATTTCCACCTCCTTTCTCTTTCAGTACATTCAGTGGTTCTGTTTTAATGTTTAGATATTTAATCCACTTGGACCTTAGTAAATTGTGATAGATCTGGGTCTAGTTTTTGAGAGCCAGTTTTTCCATCCCTATTTGTTAAAGTGTCTATCTTTCTTCCAATGAACATGTTTGGCACATTAATCAAAGACAAATTGGCTGAGTGTGTTTGTAGTTACATCTGTGTCTTCCATTTGTTCCATTGATCCTCTGGTCTGTTTTGTTTGTCAGTACCATGTTGATTTTATCACACTAGCTTTATAATATAAAATATCTTGCATAAAATCCTTTGTCAGGGATTTTAATGCCTCCTTCCTTGACTTTGTGGGCTAGGATTACCTTTGCTGTTTTGTCTCTTCATTCCAAATAAGTTTTAGGAATGTATTTTATAGATCTTTGAGGTGTGCTGATAGTATTTTCATGGGGATTGCATTAAATTTGTTTAATACATTTGGGAGTATGTCCATTATCACGACGTTGGTTCTTTCTTCTTTCCCCATAATTTTATTGAGAAACAAATAGCAATGAGACAGTTTCAAACCAAATTGGTAAGACAGCTTCAATAATCAACACATTGCGTACATTCTTCCTAGAGGTTAATTGCTGTACGAGATGCAGACATGATATCCTGTTTACAAACACTATCACAACAAATCCCTCTATTTATTAAGAAAATGTAACTGTATATCTATTCTGACCATTTTGAACACACAGATACAAAATGGACATTCATCTATATCCCCTTTTTTTGGTTTAGTTCTGTTATTTGAATATTATAGGTGTGTTAACTCAGCAAAATATTCTAAAAGAGTCCAGTAGTCCATTATAGTATTGGGTCTTCCGCTTCACTGGCAATGTCAGAAATTGTTTACCTGTGTCCCCTACAGCTCAACGTGACAGCATGGCTTTATTTCTTATACTTCGTTTTTATATTTTTCTGCTGGAATGTTGGTTCTTTCTATCCAGGAGAAAGGGATGCTTTTTCATTTTTCTGAAATCCTCTTGGATTGCTAATTTCTCTCTCAATAACTTTGTTGTCTATCTATAGGAGTTTTATTGATTTTGGGGTGTTTATTTGTATCCTGCTGTGCCACTGAATTTGTTTTTTAGTTCTTGGAGTTTCTTGGTGGGGTCTTCCTGCTAATAAAGACAGTTTTAATTCTTCTTTTCCTATTCTTATTCCTTTTGCTTCTCTCTCTTGTCTAATGTTTCTGGATAAAATTTCAAGAACTATATTAAATAGGAGGGGTGATAATGGACATTGTTGCACCTGATTTTAAAGTAAACTCTTTCACTTTTTCTCCATTTAGAATGATGGTGACTGTTGGTTTGTCATAAATGGTTTTAATCAGATTGAGGTATAGGCCATCTATTCCAATTTTCTTTTTTTTTATTTTTTCCATAATTTTATTGAGAAACAAATAGCAATGAGGCAGTTTCAAATCAAATTATAGGACAGTTTCAATAATTAACATATCACATACTCTCTTCCTAGTGGTTATTTGCTTTACAAGATGATAACCTATTTACAAACACTATTACAACAAATCTCTCTATTCATTAAGAGAATGTAACTCTTTATCTATCCTAACCATTTTGAATACACAGATACAAAATGGACATTCATCTATATCCCCTTTTTTTGGTTTAGTTCCGTTATTTGAATATTATAGGTGTGTTAACTCAGCAAAATATTCTAAAAGAGTCCAGTAGTCCATAATAGTATTGAGCCTTCCACTTGAATGACAGTGTCAGAAATTGTTGACCTGAGTCCCCTACAGCTAAATATAACAGCATGGTTTTACTTCTTATATTTCGTTTTTATACTTTTCTGCTAGATGGTTAAGACCATGATGAAGCAAGATGTATGCAACAAGAGTTGTAGCTTTTGGATCTGATAAGGTCAGTGAAATCCCCTCAGGATTTATGCTGAGATCCTGTATCTCAGATTGTAGAACCTTTGTCAGTGTCACCCTGTGGACGAGTCATGGCCATTGCTAGGCCAATGTACTCTCTGTGAAAGCATGAGAGAATGCTTTCTCTCTATGTGACTCTCTTTAGGCACACTCTACATCACCGATCACTTTTTTTTTGGCCCCATAATCTCCTTGATCAGAAAATTTGGGACACTACTGAGCTACATGACGTTACAGTATAAGTTCTCATAAGTCCTTAATTGATCTTGGAAGTCTAGGGTCAAAATATTGGCTTTCCTTGTGGCCCTCTTTTTTCTCTATTTTCAGTCTGCAAACTTATGTTGCTAATCGTCCAGAAGAGAAGCTTATTGTTATTACCATACAATCTAGGCTGTTCAGCTTAACCTCATTGTCTGTCTGAATATCAAACATCTTAGGCATAACATGGAACAAGTATTTTTCATCAAGTATTGATATGCTGAACTTTAAGTCCCTACAGAATATGATGAAAAAACATTAAAAATTAAAATATATTTCAAAATAGGCATAAAGAATTATATAATTCTTATGTTTACATGCAAGTCCTAAATTCTAACCATATACAACCTTGTAGCAGAACAGTCCCAGAACATTCCTGTTCCTGTATCCTGCCTTCATTCACCTCCCCCTTCTTTTTGAACAATCATGTACCTTAAAGGTAGCATGGAAGCAACTGGCATGTCATGACAAGCAGCACATATTCAGAAGACAAGAATGACAGGCACTCCAAGCATGAACCTACTATTACAAATTGCCATTTTCAGTGCAGTTGCTTAGTTCACAGGTGTCAGTAAATATAGTTAGTCAGGTTGAGAATCTTTCCAATTAACTGCCAGATTCAAAGACTTCTGAAGATTCTTAGGATCATTGCCTTACCCATATTCTACATATAACTGTATGGCTTGCCACTGTCATGTTTCCTAGCTCTTCTCCTTTCCCTCTCTTAATTATTTAGTCAAGTTCTTCCTTTCCTTTTAGTTGTATTATACCTTTGTATTTGTATTTCTTCTTTTGAGTTCTTATGCTAGGGAAACTATATGATATTTACACAAGTGTGTTCACTTTATTTCACTTATGAGTATATCTTCAAGTGGCATCCACTTCAATATAATGTCTTCAAGTTTATTATTCTTTATAGCTGAGTAATACTCCATTGTATTAAAAATACCACATCTTTTCATCCATTCTTCAGATGATGGACATCTTGGTGGTTTCCAAGATTCGGCTATCACAAACTGTGCTGCTATAAACATAGGCACACATACATCACTATGATATGAAGTTTTCAGATCCTCTGGGAAAATTCCTAGTAGAGGAATAACTGGTTTAAAGGGATTTTCAGTCCAAGTTTTCTAAGTAGTCTCCACACTGCTTTCCATAATGGTTGCAGTAGTCTACATTCCCACCAGCAGTGGAGAAGGTTTTCTTTTTCCCCACAGCCTCTCCAACATTTGTTGTTCCTTGATTTCTTTATGATAGCATTCTTTCTGGGGTGAGATGATATCTCAATGTTGTTTCAATTTGCATTTCATGGATGGCTAGTGATGTGGATCATTTTTTCATATATTTATTCGCTTCTTTAATTTCATCCTCTGAGAAGTGTGTTTTCATCTCAGATGCCCATTGCTGGACTGAGTCTTTAAAATTTGGGGTCCTAGTGTTTTTTATTTCTTTATAAATTCTGGAGAGCAGACCCTGTCTGAGTACTTATTTGTACTTGTCTTTATTGCCCATGACTGCCTTTGCCATTCTAGGTCTTTTCTGGTTCCAAGTAAATTTTAGGAATGATTTCTCTAGGTCTGGGAGGTATGTTGGTGGTAGTTTGATAGGGATTGCATTAAATTTGTACAGAAATTTTGGGAGTATTGCCATCTTCACAATGTTGGTTCTTCCTATCCAGGAGCATGGAATATCTTTCCATTTTCTGAAATCCTCTACCATCTCTTTTTTCAGAGTACTGTAATTTTCCTTGAAAATATCTTTTACTTCTTTAGTTAGATTAATTCCAAGATATTTCACTTTCTTCCATGCTATTGTAAAAGGTATTGTTTCTATAATTTCCCTCTTAATGTGTTTATTATCTGTGCAGAGGAATACCATTGACTTTTGGGTATTAACTTTGTATTCTGCTATGCTACTGAATTTCTGTGTTAATTCTAGTAGCTTCTTGGTGGAGTTGATTGGGTCTTCCAAATAAAGTATCATGTCATCTGCAAATAAGGATAATTTAACTTCTTATTTTCCTATGCTTATTCCTTTTATTTCTCTCTCTTGTCTAATGGTTCTAGCTAATGATCCCAGAACTATATTGAATAGGAGTGGTGATAGAAGACATCCTTGTCTTGCAGCAGATCTAAGATTAAAAGATTTCAGATTTTCCCCATTTAGAATTATGTTAGCCAGTGGGTTTTCAGAAATGGCTTTTAGCAGATTGAAGTTGAGGCCATCTATTCCAATTTTCTGTAGGACTTAGAACATGAATGAGTGTTGGACTTTGTCAAAAGCCTTTTCTGCACCAATGGAGATGATCATGTGTTTTTTAGTTTTCGCTCTATTGCTATAGTGTATTACATTTATAGATTTTCAAATATTGAACCATCCTTCCATCCCTGGGATGAATCCTACCTGGTTATGTTGTATGATCTTCTTGATGATTTGCTATATTTTATTTGCTAGGATTTTACTGAGGATTTTGGCATCTATGTTCATGAGGGAGATTGTTCTGTAGTTCTTTCTTAGTTGCGTCTTTCCCTGGTTTTGGTATCAGTATAATACTTGTCTCCAGGAATAACTTTGGGAGGATTGCTTCCTTTTCAATTTCATGGAAGAATTTCAGGAGTATAGGGACTACATCTTCTATAAATTTCTTACAGAATTCAGCTGTGAATCCATCCGGACCTGGACTTTTCTTTGTCGGTAGGTTTTTTATTACATCTTGTATTTCATTGACTGTTATTGGGCTATTGAGAGTGGTTATATCTTGAGGATTCAGTTGTGGTAATGTGTACCTTTCTAGGAATCTCTCCATTTCATCTGTGTCTTCTATTCTGGGACAGTAAAGATTCTCAAAGTAGTATTGATAATCTTATGAATTTCCACTGGGTCTGTGCTAATTATCCCCTTTTCATTCCTTATTTCTTGTATTTGAATTTTTTTCTTTCCTCTTTTTGATGAAGTTAGCTAGGAGCTTATTGATTTTATTTACTCTTTCAAAGAACCAGCTTTTTGCTTCGTTAATTCTTTGAAATGTTTTCTTCGTCTCAATTGAATTAATTCCTGCTCTATTCTTCATGATTTCTTCCCGCCTTTGGGCTATGGGTTTGATTTTCTCTTCCTTTTCTAGTTGTTGAAGGTGCAGCATTAGGGTATTTATTTGTTCCCATTCTATTTTCCTGATGTGTGAGTTCACAGCTATGAATTTTCCTCTGAGAACTGCTTTCATCGTATCACATAAATTCTGCTAGGTTGTGCTTGAATTTTCATTGAATTGTAGATATTGTTGAATTTCTTGTTTAATTTCATCTGTGACCCATTGGTTGCTGAATAGGGTATCATTTAATTTCCATGTATTTAGGGTTTATTTTTGGTTTCTTTTGTAATTTATTTCCAGTTTCATTGCACTGTGGTCAGATAATATGCATGGGATAATTTCTGTTTTCTTGCATAGACTTAAGCATGACTTATGGACCAGTATGTGGTCTGTTTTAGAAAATGACACATGCGCAGCTGACAAAAATGTGTATTCAGCTGTCTTTGAGTGGAACACTGTATATGTTCACCAAATCCATTTGTTTCAAGCTCTGGTTCAGTTCTGTTATTTCTCTGCTAATTTTTTGTCTATTTGACCTATCTTTTGGGATAAGGGGTTGTTAAGGTCTCCTGTTAATATTGTGGTATTGGATATTAGATTTTTCATGCCCATTAAGATTTGCTTTATATAGTTGTGTGCTCCTGTGTTTGTTACATACATATTTATGAGTGTTACCTCTTCCTCTTGAATTTTTCCCCTAACCAGTATATAGTGGCCTTCTTTATTTCAATTGATCATTGTTGGTTTGAAGTTGAGACTGTCTGCTTTTTTCAGAGCTGCTGGCACGTGTAGCATTATGTAGCATTTCCACCCTTTGACTTTCAGCCTGTGAGTTTCTTTATGAGTTAAATGTGTTTCTTGTATACAGCATATTGTTGGATTTTGTTTCCTAATCCACTGTGCCAGTCTGTTTCTCCTAATTGGTGAATTGAGTCCATTTACACTGATGGTTAGAATTGAGATGTATTGACTTACGATTGACATGTTATTTACCTGTTGTTGTTTACTCCTTTTTCTCCTGTGTTTAATTGCTTGCCCTATTTAGTTGGTTGCTTCTGATCTCATTCGTGGAGTTCTGATTGTTTTGGTCCCTCTCTAGAACATCTTTCAGTAACCTGTGTTGGCTTGGCTTTGTCATCATGAAGTTCTTTAGCTGTTCTTTGTCATGGAAGTATTTCACTTCTCCATTCAACTTGAGAGTTTTACAGGGTAGTCTGGGCTGGAATTTGTTTTCATAGAGGACTTGAAGTATTCTACTCAAAGCTATTCTTGCCTTCATCATTTGTGAAGAGTAGTCAGCCATAATTCTGTTGGGTTTTCCTTTGAATGTGATCTGCTTCTTTTCTCTAGTGGCTTTCAGTATATTATTCTTGAGCTGACTTTCTGCGATCTTAAATGTTATATGTCTTGGTATGTTTTTAAGTGGGTTGAGGTTACTTGATGTTCTGTATGCTTCAGTTACCTGAAAGTCTGATTGTTTCCTCATATTTGGGAAGTTTTCTGCTATTACTTCTACCCATGTTTTTTAAATGTCATTTGTATTGACTGCTTCTTTCTCATTGATACCAATTAGTCTCACATTGTTCATGTTTGCATCGTCTTGTATATGATGATTTATTTTTTCCTTCATCCTAGTTGTTTTTAAGAGATCTTTTCCTAACTTTTCACTAGCTGCACCCACATCTTCAAGATCTGAAACTCTGTCTTCATTTTCACTTAAACGATTTTGCAAGCTTGTAATTGAATTTTTAAGTTCCTCTATATCTCTTTGATTCTGCTTCATGCAATCTATTTCTTTCTTGTATTGCTCATTCAAGGAATCTGTCATTTTCTTAATCTCCTCTTTTTTTTTTATCAATGTCTTCTTTAAAAGCAGTTATAAATTCTTTTACTGCAGTGTTTTTTTCAGATTGGTTTTCCTCCCTATGTTTCTGTAGTTGATTCTTTACTTCAGATGGTATGAGTAAGACTTTTTTTTTATTTCAGAAAGGAATTTCACTCTGAGTTCCTCTTCTACTTTCTGCTGTTGCTTATTTGGTATCGATGCTATTAATTCATACATTTGAGCTGAGCTAGTGTCTTCTGCACTTGTTCCAAGTGCACTTTGGGTTTCCTCTATATGTTTCTGCATTTGGTTTTTTACTGCTGATGCTATTAATTCGTAGATTTCTTTTTTCATTTCCTATCTGAGTTCTTCTATTCCTTTCTGTAGTTGTTTCTTTATTTCAGAAACTGTTGATTCATTGATTTCAGCTGTGTCATTCCTTATTTTTTCTTGTTAATGTCCTCTGCCCTTGTTTTGGGTGGGTTTGGGGGGTCTCAGATTGCATTTTGCTCCTTCTTGTTGTCATTTTGTGTAGCACTGTCTTCTGACCTTTGTTGTAGAGCTTTGGTGCAGTTATAGCCTTAGCACCTACTGAAGTTCAGGTGCAGATCTACAAAGTTTGGATTTATCCAGCTCTGCCTGGCTTGGTTCTGGCTGCTGTGCTCAGTTCCTTCTTGCTGCTGCCCTTGGGAGTGAACCTGTTGTGCCCTTCTGGTAAGATGTTCTGCTCCTGGACTAGCTGGGTGGTTCTGTTCCATATTCTCTTTGCAGGGATTGCAGCACAGCGTTTCACCCCAGGCCTGTATGCCAGGCCTGAGCTGAGTCTGGAGGGGAAAAGTTGGAGTAGCGGGGAGAGATAGCTTTCCCACACACTCACTGGGACTGGGCTAAGACTGGATGGGGGTCCCCAGAAGGCTGCAGAAATTCTCACTGGGCGGGTGTGGTGGGGTGGAGTGCTGTGGCATGGTGGGGGGCATCCCAAGTGGGTGGAAGAGGGTCTCACTCACATTGGGCTGTGCTTTGAGAGGCAGGTTCCCTGGCACAGTGTAGCCAGAAGCTCTCCCACACACTCACCAGGCCTGGGCTAGAACTGGATCTGGGTGTCCTCAGAACGCAGTAGAAATTCTCACTGGGCAGGCGGGTTGGGGGTGGAGTGTTCTGTGGTGTGGAGGAGAGGGTCCCAAGGGGGTGGAAGAGGGTCCCACGCTGCCCCTCCCAATTTTCTGTTCTGGTTTTATTATGAACAAGTGTTCTACTTCATAAATAGCTTTTTCTGCATCTATTGAGATGATCGTGTTTTATGGTTTTTGGCTTTACTGATATGATGTATTACATTTATAAATTTGCATATATTGAATCATCCTGCACCTTTGGGATGAATCTTACCTGGTTGTGGTATATAATCTTCCTGATGATTTGTCACATTTTATTTATTAGTGTTTTTTTAAAGATTTTTGCATCTGTTTTCATGAAGGAGATTGACCTGTAGTTCTGTTCCTTGGTTGATTTTTTTCTCGGGTTTTTTTTGTATCAGGGTAATACTTGCCTCTAGAAGTGAGTTAGGGAGTAATGCTTATTTTTAATTTTATTAAAGACTCTGAGAAGGGTTGAGATTAAATCTTCCCTAAATTTCTTATAGAATTTAGCTGTGACTGCATCAGGACATGGGCTTTTGTTTGATGGTAGTTTTTTTTTATTATTATATTTTCAATTTCATTTGTTGATTTTGGATTATTCAGAATTTTATATCTTCTTGTTCATTTTCATAATGTATATCTAGGAATCTATATACTATGATCTCTAATCCTTGAGGGCAAAACTTTCAAAATAGCTACTGATAATCTTCTGTATTTCCACAGGATCTATAGTTCTTTCACTCTTTTGATTCCTTTTTTCTTGGTTTGAGTTCTTTCTTTCCTCTTTTCGATGAGGTTGGCAAGGGGTTATTAATTTTATTTAATTTTTAAGGCCCAGCCAAGTAGTTCAGTGGATTAAAGCACCTTTAAGCAGATGCAGGGGTGAGGGGTTCCATCCCTTGGCCTGGCTGCTGGCACTGTCCTGGGGCCCACTGAGAGGGAAATTAAGATTGGACGTGGTGGCACACACCTATAATCCCAGCTCTTGGGAGGCTGTAAACTGGTGGATCACTAGGAGTCTGATCTAGTAGTGAGACCCTGAACATCCTGTAAACCCTTCTCTAAAATACAAAAAAAAAAAAAAAAAAAAAATTAATCTTTTGAAGAATCAGCTCTTTGATTCATTAATCTTTGTATTGATTTCTTTGTCTGAATTGCATTACTTTGTTCTCTGATCTTTGTAATATTCTCCTGTCTTTGGGCTTTAGGGTTGGTATGCTGTTATTTTCCTAAAAGTTTGAGGGGCAACATTAAGGTATTTGCTCTCATTCTGTTTTACTAATCTGTGAGTTCACAGCTATGAATTTCCCTCTAAGAACTGGTTTCACTGCATCCCACAAATTCTAGTAAGCTGTGTTTGAATTCTCTTTGGCTTTTAGACATTGTTTAATTTCATCTGTAACCCATTGATTGCTGAGGAGTTTGTTATTTAATTTCCATGTGTTCTTGGTGCTTTTGCTGTTTCTTTTGTCATTAATTTCCAGTTTCTTTGCACTGTCAGGTAATATGCATGGGTTCATTTCAGCTTTCTTGCATTTACTTAAGCATGATCTATGGATTAATATGTGATCTGTTTTAGAGAATATCCCATGTAAAGCTGAAAAGAATATGTATTCATATGTTGTTGAGTCAAACACTCTGGAAATGTTCACTAAGTCCATTTGTTCAAAAGTTTGGTTCATTCTGAAACTTCTTTGCTAATTTTTGTCTAGTTGACCTGTCTCTTTGAGATAATGGAGCATTAAGGTCCCAAGTCTATGAATGTGTTATTGTTTATTATATTTTCATGTCCTTTACAATTTGTTATATAGTTGGGTACTCCTATATTGGATGCATAAATATTTAGGACTGTTATCTCATTGTCTTGAAGTTTGCCATAACAAGTACATTGTGACTTTTTTTCTCATATTTAATCATTCTTGGCTTGAAATTCACATTGACTACAGACAGAATAGCTACCCCTACTTTTTTTCTGAGCTCATATAACATGTAGTATTGTTTTCATTTCTTGATCTTTCAGTCTATGAATTTCTTCTTGAGTTAAATATGTTTCTGTAGACAGCACTATTGTTGGATAATGTTTCTTGATCATTTTTCAAAATCTATTTCTTTTAATTTGGTGAATTCAGTCCTTTTACAATGGTGATTATAATTGGCATGTATTGCCTTATCTTTTTCATGTTATTCTTCTGCTGTTGGTTTACTACTTTTCCCGTGTTTCATTGTTTGCCCTATTTGGTGACTTCTTTCTGTTTTTACTCTTGGAATTGTGGTCATTTTTGATCTCTTCTCTAGACTATCTTTCAGTACTCTTTGTAGGGTTGGTTTGGTCATCAGGAATTCCTTTAGTTATTCTTTGCAATGAAAATACTTTTACTTGTCCATTAATTTGGAAGGAAAGTTCTGCAGGGTGTATCAAGCTGGTTTGAAATTTGTTTTCTTGTATGATTTGAAATACTTCACTCTATGCTCTGTTTGATTTGATTGTTTGTTTTGGAAATCTGCTGTAATTCTGATGGGCTTTCCTTTAAACATGACCTATTTCTGTTCTTTAGCAGCTTTCACTATGTTTTTCCTGTGCTGAATGTCTGGGATCTTGTTTATTGTATGTCTGGTTGATGATTTATATAGGTAGATGTGATTTGGTGTTCTAGACATTTCTGTTGTGTGAATTTCAGATTGGTTCCCCAAACTTGGGACGTAATTTGCTACTACTTTTGCAACTATTTTTTTGAGTCCTTTATGTTGGCTCTTTCTTTTTCATTGCTATTAGTTTTATGTTGTTCATCTTTGTATTGTCTTCTAGCTGCTGGATTATTATTTCCTGGATCATTGTTGTTTTAAAAATATCTTTCTTTCCCTGGTCACTAGCTGCTATGATGTCTTCAAGGTCTGAAAGTCTACTTTCAGTTTCATTCAAACAGTTTTGCCGAGTTTTACATTTTCTGTTTATCTCTTTGAAACTGCTAGATGCACTCTATATCTTTTTTTTTTATGTATTTAGTACATGGTCCACAGGGTCTCACTACACACATCAGACTCATAGTGATCCTTCCTGTTTTGCAACCTCCCAAGCGCTAGGATTATAGGCCCTCATCACCACATCCAGTCTCATTCACAGTCTCAGTGCATCCCTGGGGTGGGGCCAGCACAGCAGGCTGGGGACCAAACCCCTGGCCACTGCATCTGCCGAAGCAGGCGCTTTAATCTGCTGAGCTATCTGGCTGACCCAATCATACATTCTATACCTTTCCTATATTGCTCATTCAAGGTTTCTATCATTTTTTTATTCTCCACTTTTTAAAATAAATGTCTTCTTTAGATATGCTCTGTAATTCTTTCATAATAGTTACCATTTCTTTTTTTTATCTGGGAGATTATTTCTGATCTGATTTCCTCTCTACCCTTCTGCAGCTGTTTCTTTACTTCAGAAGTTATTATTTCAGAGATTGCGGGTGTGTGAGTTCCAATCTCTTCTATTGCTGATGTGTCCTGGACTTGTTCTGGTTGGGCTGGGGCCCTGAGGTTGCATTTTGCTCCTTCATCTTGTCATTTTCTATTTCAAAGAACTGTTTATTTTGTTTTCTGTGCTACATTTTTGTGAATTTTTTATAATAATGACCTATAGGCTCTCTCTCTCTCTGTGTGTCTTTTTTGCTTTGTCTCTGTCATTTTGTGTCTCTTTGTCTCTGTCTCTATCTCTGTCTCTCTGTCTCTGTCTCTCTGTCTCTGTCTGTCTCTCTGTCTCTCTCTGTGTCTCTGTCTCTCTCTGTCTCTGTCTCTCTCTCTCTCTCTGTCTCTCTCTCTCTGTCTCTCTCTCTCTCTCTCTCTCTCTCTCTCTCTCTTAATGTCTTTAAAAACCATACATGGCTTCTATAAAGTGTACACGGATGTGGAGCTACAGAGAACTGAGTGCTGCTTTCCATAGGATTGGTCTCCAAAAGCAAAATACTGTGTTCAGGGCATAAATCTTGAGAGGAAGGTTTATGCAGGAAAGAATGTCTCCTCCATTACTACTAACTCTGCTATGAAGGAGAAATTACTTTTAAGTAAATATAAAGAAAAGAGAATAAAATGGGACAGTGCTTACCTCCAACCATAGAAAAGTAGAAAAAATTTTATTATCCTAAGTTCGGTACAAGAGAAATACTGGGATAAAACTGTTCTAAAATACTACTAATGGCTGGTAGGGCCAAAAGTGAAGAAGGAAATCATAATCCAGTATTATTCTAAGAAGATTTCAAGTTCAGGCACATAAAATATTCTGTGCTCTCAGCTCATGCTATCATTTCTACAAGCTCCCAATTCCTGTAGGTGTTCTAATATCCCAAACACACATGCATACATAGTCATAAAACTTTTTATAATGCTAAATAAATTCTGTTCCCAGGCTAAATGACATGCATTTTATCCTTTGTTGTTGTTGTTGTTGTTAAATCTTCTCTTCACGTTTATGTCATCTAACTTCCTGTAACAATGGTCACAAAGCTCTGGAGTACACTTTGTTTTAGGAATAGTAGTTTGCTAGATAATCTCCAGCAAAGGTCAATCTGTATTATCAACCTCTGACTCAATAGCCCTATATACAAAATAGGATAGATATACAGCTACTTTCTCTTAATTCAATGAGAAGAAAGATTTGTGCTAATAGTGTTTGGACAGGATATCATGTCTGCATCTTGTACTATGCATAACCACTATGAAGACAACAATATGCAATGTATTAATTATTAAAACCATGCTAGTGATCAGTTTTGAAACTGTCTCATTGCTATTTGTTTCTATATAAAATTATTTTAAAAATAATAATTTTGGTGCAAGTGATTTCTTAGAAGCACTGACTGGATAAAGAGATCTTTGTGTTGAAAAAGATGGTAGTATCTTTTAACAAAGTCCTGTTAAGTCCAAGTAAATCAAGTAGCTATTGACTGGAAATGAACTACTTTTCAAATAATTGGGTCTTCTACTTGGGAAGAAAAAAATCAGTAGCCAAAGCCTGGAATTTACTCCAAGTTTGAGCACAGTTAATCAGGAGTTGTCACTTTTACCTGTATTTTTATTCTTCAATGATTAAAAAAATATTAATTAACATAAAATGTGTTATTGCATAATTTTGGGTAATTTGATGTTCCCATGTTTTCATTGTCTCTTTGGCTGAACATTCTAAAGGATATAGTTGATAAGAGAGAAATATAAACAAAGAAAGTTTTATTGTCACATTGTAATATGTCATACACTGATCTGGCTATAGTATTGTGAAGAAATCAGTGATTAGTAAATAAATGACCCTGGAAGAACTCACTGTGAGTCTACAAATATATTGGCAAATTCAAATTTGTCTACTAACATTCTAAAAGAACTCAAATAGTCCTTGAAGATCAAAAGGTATGGTGAATTTTTATATAAATGATAAATTTATATTACAAAATCAAGGCCTGATTTAGTGGAAAATTCTATGAATCTATTTTGTTTTCATTAACTAACTACAAATGTCTCATGAGAATAATCTCTTATAAAAAGAAGATATACTCATTCTGAATATCAACTGAGACAATCAATGGAAAATAAAAGAGGCTATATCAGTGAGAACTACAGCCTACAATTTGATTTAGCTTTTGTGTTAAGTGAAAGGAAATTTAATGCTAAAAGAACAGATAAAATGGCAATATTCTAGATTTATGTACTGCAAAATAATTGAGCATCAAATGACTCTCGAATAATGTTAGATAAAGTTGAAATATTTGATAGCAATTTCAGTTTAATAAAAATAGACATTCAGGACTAATAAAATAACTCAAATATGATGAAGACTGTATAAATAAAATAAAGCTCCCACAAAACTAGGTCAACTTGCTACTCAGTCCTTCAGCAAGCATGAATAACAAATTAACCATGATGATTACACAAAATCAAATTAAATTACTTGATTGGGTACGTTCTAAATGTCTTGAAAGTTGTGTCTCTTTCATCATATATATTTCAAAGTCCTCTTAAGGCCCTAAGAATCATTTTATTTGAATTTTTTATTTTTTGCTTTTAGGTAAAATTTCCTTACAATATTTTAATATCTAATTTTATATTTCATATATTATAAAGCTTTTCTCTTTTTTTGTATGTTTGGTGTTTTTGAGATAAGTTTTCTCTGTGTACTCTACGCTGACCTTCAACTCACTATGGAGTCCAGATTGCCCTGGAAATTGTGGCAATATTGTTGTCTCCATCCTCCCAGGTACTGGGATTGCAGGCATGCACCATCATGCACAGGTTATTATAAAATATATCACATGGTTAGTGAAATAATAACAAGACCACAATATCATTATCCAGAATTGTCAATTCCACCCTAATTTTTATTGCAAATTTAAATGTACATATTAAAAAGTAGTGTTATGAAAACATTCATGTCATCATGTATTTAAAATTGTATATATAGTATAATTTATCCATATTTACATACATTATTGGTGAACTGTCACAAAAACTTTAGAAATAATTGCCTTTAGGATTCTGTGTGATGCTTAATTTTGTTTTGTACATTGATATTCAGCCTATACTAGCTATATTACGTTAATCATCAGGAAAAGAATAAATATTTGAAAAACATGCATTAAAGATGCTATTTTTCCAAAAAGAGAATTACCAAGCTGTTTGTGTCATAATTTCTTTGATCTATGATTTCCATGATAAGGTAAATCATAGAATCTCTAGTGTATGATAAGTTTACATGCTTAATAAAATTTAAATTATAAGATTTCTTTCTGACAATATTTTACCTTACCTGATCTTTTCAAAAAAATTCACAGAAGTAAGTACATTTATGAAATAATAGACAATATGTAGCAATAAATTTTGTCTGTGAGTGTGCGTCTCTGTGTGTGGTACTAGGAATCAAACTCAGGACCTCGTGCATGATAGGCAAGCTACATATGCAGCCCGACAGTGATTAATTATAACAACACTTAGCTGTGCAACTTTTCTGAACAAAATATTTTTAGTACTTAAAGCATAATGAAAATTTAAATGAAACAAGCTTTGTTGTAATACTGTAAGTTACATGATTTCGGAAATGACAAACTCAATTTCATAAAAAAGTATCTAAATATATGGCATAATTTTGACAATAGAATACAGATTCACCAAAGAACTTAAGATGGTGACATTGGCAGGTCTAAGGATATAATGCTATATTGGCAGATCTATTTGTCTCTTTTATCCTTGATTATCTAAGTTTTTAAAATAGAGATGATGGCCCTTTCCAAAATCACTGACTGACTATATATATATATATATATATTAAAGCAATTAATATTACTAATATTACTTCTCATTTCATTTGTTTTGCATTTAAACAGTAGATCTTAATTCACAAGCATCAGATAGAAAATAAATAAGAACATGTCTTAAATTTTGCTGTGTTTGTACGATGATACATATTGTGTATGTTCCTTGCTAAGACCTTAAAAGCATTGGTGGTGTCTAAAGGACATGGGCAGGTAGGAGAGGCCTAGATGAGTTCACGTTCAGGTGGAAGACTAGAGGTCTATACTTGTGAGCTGTGAGGATAGCGTGGCCCCACAGAGGTGAGGTTGAGCTGTGTGTTACCAGACTGAAACAGATGCATCAGCAAGTCTGAAGCTGGAATGGCCTTTCGGACATGTGCACTCAAAACCGAGGCAAGGGGCAGGCTTTTGGATGCCAGCACTGACCAGTCTTTGAATGCAGGCTACTCAGAAAGACCGCTCTCATCCACCGAACACCACGCTTGAGGAAAGAGAGAGGCGACAATCTTCCCTTCCCAGTCAGAGGGTCCCGGAAGACTCAGGGCAGCATGCATGCTAAAGTAAACGTGTTCTCTGTAACTATTTCTACAAAAGTGTGGATCAATGTCAAATGGTGAAGTCTCATTGTAGACACAATAGCATCCTAATTAATCTGTCTACATCAGATAGTATTTCATGCTGACGTTTAGAAGATCATTGTCTCTATTGAGTTGACATATGAAACATCATATTTTTCACAGAAATTATATTTTAGGCTTGATGATGCTCTCTCTTATTCATTCCTCTTCTTTGTAGTGTATATATTAGAATATACTTCAAGGCATATGATTATATATCACTCAAAATAAAAACAGTAAGTTTATTTTCCACATAGATAATCCTGAATGAATATGAAATTTACCTGAATATCTATTATTTTATTTGCATTCTTAAATAAATATGTATACTTATATTAATTCAACTATAAATCTCCATGGTCATATTTCTTTTTTGATGTATTATTATTTACTATTCAAAATCTAAATTGAGGTGAAATTTTTCTGATGATAGAAGAGGTGAACAGCAATCATCTTGCAATGTACATATTCAATGAGAAGAATAAAACAACCTTATCTCTCTCTCTCTCTCTCTCTCTCTCTCT
>NW_004524635.1:1844564-1854971 GCF_000260255.1 Octodon degus
AAATAAATAAATAAATAAATAAATAAATAAATAAATAAATACAAAGACAATTCCTTTTTGAATAGTGAAATAATTTTTCATTTTTGTGTGGAGACTAAAATCATCTCATGTAAACAAATTGTTTCATCTCCCATTGTATAACTCTTAAATTTCATTTTCTGCACTCCAAAAAGCTTTAGGAAAATTCTTATAGAACCATACTACTTAATGTGTTAATATTATGGAAAGAAACTGTCAGGATAGGTTTTATTTGCCAGTTCAATTGAGAGCTACAAATATATAAGTCATTTAGTAGTAAGAAGACATAGTAATCTCTTTTTTTAAAAAAATGGATTGGCTACAGGGTCTCACTGTGCAGCTTGGACTCATTAATGATCCTCCTGTTTTCAGCCTCCCCAGTGCTTGGATTACAAGTGAACACCACCATGCCTTGTCTCAGTGGCTGTATCAGTGGACCTGGGGGGTGGGGCCGGTGTGGCCTGTGGTTCAGGGTTGGGTCCAATCCCTGTGCTTGTCAGGCAGATGCTTAGTGTGCTGAGCTATCTTGCTAGCCTCCAGAGTAATCTTAAATATCTTCCCAAGTGAAGGAGGTCAATCTGGGACAGTTACACATTGTATAATCCCAACTATCTGACATGCTGGAAAAGGCAAAGCTGTGGAAGACTGAAAAGATCAGTGGATCTAAGTTAGGAGGGAAGGTTGACTAGGCAGAGCATACAAGACTTTTGAAATTACTCTGAGGGATAAGATGATGGTAAATATACAATACACATTTGGTCAGCTCCACAGAATGCAGAGTGTACCAATGTTACCATGAATACCAGGCTTGTGGTTCTTCAAACATCAAGCAATGAAGTTGTGAACCAAAGGAGGTTAAGAGAATTTTTACTGAAATTGAAAATAGCTCCTGGATTTTGAGGAGGGGACGTGGTGAGCAGATGTTCCTTCAATTTACAGCTAAGTATAGCAGAGAAATTACACAACTGTTTAGCAGTCACCTATCAGGTGGCTCTGTAGATTTAAAATGATCAATTTGAACTTGATAGAAAATACCTGTTCATGTTATGCCTAAGATGTGTTTTATTCAGACAGATAGTAAGATCAATCGCAACTGCCTATGTTGTAGGGAAATATTAATAAGCTTCTCTTATGGATAGTTAGCAACCTAAGTTCTCAGTCCAAAAATTAGAGAAAAAGAAGGGCTACAAGGACAGCCAACATTTTGGTCCTAGTCATTCAAGGTCCGTGAAGACTCAGGACA
The DNA here is from genome assembly GCF_000260255.1 of Octodon degus. Classification (NCBI taxonomy): domain Eukaryota; kingdom Metazoa; phylum Chordata; class Mammalia; order Rodentia; family Octodontidae; genus Octodon; species Octodon degus. The sequence continues at coordinate 1,845,826 of NW_004524635.1, forward strand.
TAGGAGAAACTGTACTACATCATATCACTCAGGTGTATCCCAAATTTTCTGATCAAGGAGAATATCAGACCACAGAGGAAAGTGAACAATGATGTAGAGTGTGCCTAAAGAAAGTCACATGGAAAGAAAACATTCTCTCAGCCTCTCATAGAGTGTGAATTGATCAAGCAATGGCTGTGACTAATCCACATGGCTGACACTGACAAAGGATCTACAAACTGCGGTACAGGGTTTCAGGATAAATCCTGAGAGGATTTGACTGACCTTATCAGATAAAAATTTACATTACTTTTTATATAGGTCTTGCTTTATCTTGGTCTTAACCATCCAGCAGAAAACTATAAAAATGAAGTACAAAAAGTAAAGCCATATTATTATGCTGAGATGTAAAAGGCTCAAGTCAACAACTTCTTTTTTTTTTCTTTTTTTGGCAGAACAGGAGATTACACTCAGGCCCTTGCGCTTGCCAGGCAAGTGTTTCTTCTACTGAGCCATCTCCTTGGCCAAGTCAACAACTTCTGATATTACCAGTCTTATGGAAAACCCTCCACTATTATGGACTACTGGACTACATTGGAATATTTTGCTGAACTCAGGCACCTACAATACTTAAATAACAATGGAATACCCTTCTTTGACAAAAGTAAACAAAAAAGGAGGATTCAAATGAATGACCATTTTGTATCTGTGTGTTCAAAATAGGATAGATACACAACTGCATTATCTTGGATTATTGAATAGAGAGATTTGTTCTATCTCTCTATTTGTTCTATCCTGTTTTTGAATTGGATATGTCTGCATCTTATACAATGAATAACCACTAAGACAAAAATTTGCAACATATTAATTATTGAAACTCTGCTAGTAATTGGTTTTGAAAGTGTCCCATTCCTATTTGTTTCTCAATAAATCTATGAAAAAAATAATTAAAAAATAAAAATGAAAGGAAAAAATTGAACTCAGACTTTTAACCAAGTTCTTTAAGGATGGCAGGAGATTGGAATCTCAGAGGAAAGTGGTTAATTTGTAATATAACTTCCTCAAAATTCAGTAATTTAGCAGGGAATGGCTATATCTCCCATTAGCAGAGTGGGCTGTAGTCCATGCTGCCTGAGGAAGCTCTTGTCCAAAGTTCTACTTCACTATTTCTCCTAACTTTTATGAATATAGCTGGTTATCCTACTAAACCCCATGCCCTTTCCCTGGCTGGCTGTGTTTCTTACAAGCTAACTAAATAAACTATGTTCTACACCCAGAGTGAATCTTAAGGAGCTATGAATTTGGGCAAATAATGAATCTGTTGGCTTATCAATTGTAGCCAGTATATCACTGTGGTATAAAATGTTGATTGTATAACTGGCAGTGAAAAATAGAACTTCAAAAGTAAGATTATTTTTTTGAAGATAAGCAACTTCTCCACACTTCCTCCTCCTGAGCATATAACCAATACAGGCTAGGAAGTAAGTCCCAGCTAAGAGATGTACACCTCGTAGAAGATACTTAAGGAAAAGGACTCACTGTTTTAGGCTGGCTGAATGATCAGGACCCCAGGGACATCCCAGCAGGTTCTGTGGAGACCTATGCACAAGAGAGTCTCCCTTCTTTCTTAATCATGGCATCCGCTGCCCATATAAAGGCTCTTCTTGGAAAAAATGAAATGGTTGTTTGGGGAGGTGACAAGGCTCAAAATGGTTTTCTACTAGAAACTCATGGAAGTAACTCCAGGGATTTATATTCTCTCTTTCTCTCTGTCTCTGTCTCTCTGTCTCTGGCTCTGGCTCTCGCTCTCCCTCTCTCACTCTCTCACTTTCCCTCCCCCCCATGTGGGCCTTCGCTTGACAGTGCCATTTGGGTGAAGTATGGACCTTCAATGTTTGAAACTATTTTTGTACCTACTGAGGGTAATTTCGGAGCATTATCTGCTCGACAATATCATTTAGTGTGAGGCAAGTGTCTTCACAATTCTTGACCATTTAGACCTACTGTAGGGATTTTGAGATCACTGTTCGGTGTCAGAAGAAATTGAGAGGCAAAAAATCTTCCCAGGCATTTAAATTTTGGGTTTGAAATATTTGTTTTGGTTTCTTTCCCCTCTTTCTCATAACCACTGTCATTCTGTGATGAGCAGCAGGTGTTCAGAACCTTCTAGAAGCTGCATACAAACTGAATGGGCTGTAGCTAATATTCTGCCATGAGGGGGCTATCTCAGTTGTACCTTCTTTACTATTTGAACGTAAGCCCAGAAAGTTCAGCCACTTAAAGATGCAATAGAGCATTCTGCTTGGCTAGGGAGGTTCCCCTTTTATAACAGGACAATAATTTCTGAGCCAGTATACACGTGGAAGCTATATTCATCCTACAGAGAGACACTAGGACTTGTCCTTTCATGTGCTTGTCTTTGTGGGTTCTTATGAATTCATATGGGAATCTTAGGGAGGAAGATGGCCACATCCCATATCAATCATGGAGATTCAGAACACACAGAAAAGCAATTCCAAAGCCCTATATCTGGGACCAATCAGAAAGTATTATCTTTGATTCTTGTCATGAGATACCAAGCAGGTGTTTGACAGTAAGGTAGGAGACTAGTACATAGCAAAAGTTGCTTGAAAAGATAGGAATGATTCCTTAGTAACAAAATTTCAGGATGTGTATGCAGATCAGTTACCAAAACGCTGCCTGTGGACTTCTCAGGAGAACTCAGGCAGGCTTTCCTTAAGACGGCCTAGATTTGACACCAGCCTGAGAAGTGTGAAATACAAAAGGCCAGTCCACTCTGAGTTTTTGTTACTGTACTCTTTCATGGTAACCTGTTCTCATCCTGTAGAGCATATTTGTTTTCCAACTTTTACCATACTTGGCCCAAACTTGCTCTGTAAAGCCTGTTTTCTAGCTGCCTTTAATAAATGTAAAACTGTGCTACCATTGTACTTGTCTTGATCAATTTCTTTATTGAAGACAGAGAGAGCCTAGAAGCTACCTGTAGAAGGAGAGTCCAGTACTTCCAAACCAGGTAACAGTACAGTGACCAAGAACTGATATCCTCCTGGGGAATATGGGATACAAAGACGGCTGCATTAGGCTCATGGCCACTGATACTCTCTCTTTCACAGTGACCCACTTTCAGTCTTCAGAGTGTCCCTTTTCTGTTTTTAATTCTTCTGTCTCAGTATGCTGAGCCTGTTTATTATCCTACCTTTAATAAATATAAAACTTCACTACTTTTTTTTTACCTATTTTGACAAATTATTTTCTTCAGGGCAGCAAGAACCTCAAAAGCCACCTCCAGAAGGAGCCTGACCACCTCAAATGCGCTCGTAAAGGATCTATATCACCCACTCTATACCTTGAGCTTCTCTGAGGCTTCCTTTTGAGCTAATGTGAGATTTGAGGTTTAATATTTTTTCTAACAGGAAAGTTTAGATTAAGATACTTTAAAGGATAGAGACACTTGTATGTATTTGAAAAGCTCTGCTATGATTTACTGGGGAATTAAAAGTAGTTGTGGTACTTTGGGGCTCCTTAGAGAAGTTGTAGTTACATGAGATTTAGGAAGAGGTGATTGTATTGTCAATAACATGGGCCATGTAATTGCTCAGCACACCCTTGATTTCATGTGACTGTCTTTGAGGTTATCCTTTGGGATAACTTTGACCAGGATCACACCATAGGCTCCTGGCTGCTTTCCTTGCCCTTCTCTGGATTAATGCAAAGTACAAGTAGGGGCCTTTTGTGCTACTGACCTTGCACCTACATGGTGAATGCTGATGAATTTCTTATGGGGCTTTACATTCTCCTTATTATGGCTAAAACTCCTTGGATTCTTCTAAAACAGTTGTATTTCAAAATATTTGTCACACTTCTATTTTCTGGAAGTTGCTTTTTTGTCTCCTGCCTCCTCTGTTCCTTAACTAGAAAAATGGAGAAATGTGACTATTAATGGCTCTCTCTATAGATGTATATATTAGACAGCTTGAGCCATAGAATGAGATGTATAAACTGACCAGTTAAGTCTAAGTTTTATTTTATTTACTTAATTACTTACTTTCTTACTTATTTTTAGGTTTAAATTTCAGAACAACACAACAAGAATTTTCAGTTCCTTAAGATGTATACTAACTTAAGGCCTGGTGGGGGTGGTGTTCAGGAAAATCAAACTCAGAATGACAAGATAGTCAAACTCTTTGAAGATGTATATTTCTCACCTCAACACAACCAAAATTTTACCCTCAGATTACAAATTCAGGATTCAGGATTGCTTATGAATATTTGTTTTGGGCTTTGGGGTGTCTACTTATTTGAGACAGGGTCTCCCTTCATAGATCAGGATGGACTAGAATTCACTCTGTAGCTCAGGGTGGCCACAAACTTACCACGATCCTGCTGCCTTAATCTCCTGAGTTCTGGGGTTACACCTTTGTGCCACCTTACCTGGTTTGCTTAGGACTGCAGAAACAAAAATTGTGTTAATAACACAACTTTTAAAAAGCCAGCAAACCTCTGCATGTGTTGTCACAGCCTGTCATCCCACCACTCCAGAAGCTAGGGCACAAGCATTATGCACAACTATATTAGGTAGAAATAATACAGGCAGTCAGACAAAGCTAGAGCAGAGCCTGAGAATATATTACAACTGTGGCTGGAGGCACATTCACTGGAGGCCAAGCCTCAAGATGAAGCTAGAATGACCAGACCTACATACTTCACCAGGAGATATCTGGTATCACCTGCTCCAATAAAATAATAATAATAAAAAAAAAGACATCAGTCACCCAAAGGGATGATCAGGATTTATTGATCCATCCCTTCCTAAAAAGGTCTTTTCCATGCTTCCCCACTGGATCAGTATTACCTAAGTGGCTATGCTTTCAACCTTATTGCTTGATCGTAGTTTTGACCCATGTTCTCTAAAACTGAGAGATGCACTCATTGGCAACCCAATTAGGCTCCTCTTTAGTCTCTCCGGAGCTATTTCACTCAATAAGTTTTTCCCTATTGTTAGCTTTCCTTGTTCATCAAAATTCATTCTTTGATTTTGGGAAACAAAACAGCGTATCTGACATCTAACTGGTTGGGAGTTATATTATTCCCCATATATCATTTGGCGGTCCAAACTAAGATAAGGGTTTGGAAGGAGATAAGAGCTTGGTTTTGTTTCATGAATTCTGGACTGTGACTTGTGTAAATAATCAGAGATTGTCACCCTTGTTTATCGATTGCTTAAGCCTTGAATTTTTATGCCTTGTCTTTTTTTACATATTGCTTCTTGCTAAAATGATGATAAGTGTGCCATGCTGACCCCACCCCCAGGGCACGCTGGGAGGAGACTGAGACTGTGCGTGGTGGCGCACGCCTATAATCCCAGCACTTGGGAGGCTGAAAACAGGAGAATCACTATGAGTCCGATCTACATAGTGAGATCTTGTAGACCCTGTCCTAAATATATATATATATATATATATATATATATATATATATATATATATATTAAATTGATGAATTTAAATTGAGACTATGGCAAGAATATGATGCTTCTTTGATGAAACATTTTACTTTGCAAGCAAGATCTTGTATTTCTGTTTTGTATATACTGCATTTGGACTAAATAGTTACTGAATTTATTGGTGCTCCTTGTTTGACCTCTATGACTTGTTTCAACTGTTGTGGTTTGTTTTATTTTAGGTAAAAGTAATGTTAGAGCATCCCCTAGTGGCCTTTTACTAACCCACAAGTGAATCTCTGAAATACTATAAAATGGGTATTTTCATTAAAGCTTGCATATATTTAGGAGATATATACATGCCTATTAGTAACTTGTGGGACTTCAAGCACCAGCTAAAAGCCAATGGGTTGGAAGTATTTCTTAATATTTGGAGGCCAGGTTTCACTGGATAGTCTGGCCTCATTCCCCTCACCACCAGAGAAGGGAAGGTCAAGCCTGCTCCTCTCAGGTCTGATTTTATGCTGTTGAAGTGGGAATTTTAGCTCTTGAAATTCCCAACTCTTACCTTTGCAGTCTGAGAGGAACAACTCTTGGGCAAACTGTCTCAATGACTCACTGTGAGTGTGAGAAGAAAAGACTTCCTTCTAATCTCATTTATCCTCCTGATCTGTCACTTTGTCATTTTCTTGTTGGAAGACATGGCTCTGCTAAACATTGAAGAAGGAGAAACTCTAAACTGTCCCAACTGTTGCATCCTATACAGAAAATAAGAAGCTTTAAGTTCATAACACAGAATATGTGCCTTTCCTAACACCAAAGACAGGAAAGCCCCCATCTCCAGGTCAGATGAGACATCAGATTTTGCCTATCTAAGGAACACACGTGGATGTGATGTTCCTGCTTAGTGTTCTTAGCATAGTCTCCTGGCTATGGGAAACTGAACCTGAGAACCCATAGAATGGGCTGACTTCTAGGTGAGATCACAAGAAGTACTTCCTGAAGCACAATATTTAAAGGGCCGAAACACCTTCAGTGTAAGGTAGTAGACTCAACCTCTTGGCTGTCTCTCCCCTCTTAGACATGTGTGTCGTGGAGGGAAGTACTTTTACTAATGTGTAATTTGTGGTAGTCAAGCTATGAGCACAGGTTTTAACCTGTGAGTTTCATAAGTGTGTTGGTGACAGAGAGACATGCAAACTTTAGAGTGGTTTTTGCCTAAAACTTAGCCTTGTCTTGCAGCTAAGGAAGACTGTCTACCTAATTAGGCAGACAGCACAAATTCTCTGGGGACTTCTTCACCCAAAGGTGTGGTGCAGGAGTTTTCTAAGCCATCACTTGCCTTTGGAGGTGCTCCAACCACTTCCAATTTGCCCTTCATTTTTTCCCCTTACTTTCTTTCAAATAATTGTGTATAGTTTGCATTTGTTGTATGCACTCTTGGAGGGTTATGATTGACTCATGGTTCAATGCTGAAATTATGGGTGCAAGTGCTATACCAGTCCTGAAGAAGATCATCCACATACAACATAATGGCAGGAACGAGGCTTGCTCTCTGCCACTGCTCCTCCTCTTTTGCGCTTGGTTTTTTACAGTTTTCCACCTCCATGAGCTGCTGCCCTCTGTCATGTGCCACCCTGCCTTGGAGCCAGCCAAATAGGGGCTGAAACCTCTACCAACTATGAGCTAAATAGGCCTTTCCTTCCTTAATTCTAGACATCAGGTATTTTGTTCCCAGCAATGAAAGAAAAGTAAGCAAGACAAATTGGAAAGCAGCTGTTCAGCTCTCTTGATTTTTGGTTTAATTTTGTTAGCAATTTTTCCTTTTTTAAACATGGCTGTTGTAGCTAGAACCAACTGTAGCTTGTGTATTTGGAAACACATGCTGGAGTCAGGAGTTAGGAGTATGAGTTTCCTGAGAAGGTAGGGTGCATCAATGAGGGTGGCTAGTCAACCTGACCTATCTTCTGGTCACTCTAGAACAGGTAACCTTGAGACAATATAGAAATCAGTAGGGATTTAAAGTGTTGCCCAATTTTCTCCTGTTCTTTTGTAGGTTGGAAACTCAATGCAAATTCTCTTATTCCTTTATACTACATTCTTAAACATTGGAAATTATTTGAACTTCACATTTTGAGAAAGAGGTGTTTAATATTTTTTGGACTTGCTCATGCCCTACCTAACCCCCAGAGACAATGGAATTCCAAGGGAATTATTGATTTTGATACTATTTTACAACTAGAATTGCACTATAAGTGTAAAGGAAAATGGTCAGGATTACCTTCAGACTTTCTTTGCATTAATAGATAATCCTTACTTGTGTTCAAAATGTAAATGTAAGTCACAGAGAAACCCAACACTTCTGGCCTTTAGCACACATTCAAATGCATCTGCCTGAGGTCCCCCTCATTTACCACTGGGATTCCTAAGGATGACGTTTCCAAGGCAATCTTCATCAAGCCAATCTTCATCAAAACCTCTTCCACTGTTACTGAGCCTGAGGTTTTTCTCTCTTGCCTTCAGCACTCTAAGGGTGGGACTTCCCAGACAACTTTAGCTGACGCCTCAATTGGGCTATGCCCATCCCATTCTGATCTTGTTCAAGTTCCTCAAGGACAATATCCATTCAGGAGGTGGGTGGAGAATTTGGCCTTATCCCTGTCCTCTCCTCTCAGTGAGCTCAAACATTAACAAGATCTGGGAAGGTTTTTAGATAGCCATGATAAGTACAGTCAGCCCTTTCGGGGACTTACTCAGACTTATGATCTAGACTGGAAAGATATAATGTTACTCTTAAATCACGCATTGACTTTGAATAAGAGACAAGCAGTATTATACATGGAGATGAATATTGCATTGTTAATTTTAAAAGACCGGAAGAGGGGCATCCAGGGAAACAGCCAGTTCCTACTGGAGCCCAAACAGTCTCTACAAAAGATCTCTAATCACTGACTAGCCAGGTGGGAATCTGGAATAGGAATTATCTTTAGACATTCATTCTTGGAGGTCTAAGTAGGATGAGGACTGAGCCCTTCCATTATTTTAAATATCAATTTTTCATCAAGAAAAGATGAGAATGCCTCTGCCTAGTTAGCTCATTTATAAGAGGCATAATGAAACATACATCCCTGGCTCCTGATGTGGTAGAAGGATAGGATATTCTTAAAGAGAAATATACTATCCAGGCAGCTTCAGGTAGTAGGAAAAAGTTACAAAAGGTGGCTTTTGCTCCAGATAGCTCTCTTGATACTTCAGTGACAATTGTCTCATCAGTATTTTAGAATTAAGATCAGGAGGTGATCAAGGGAGAAAACAGAGACCAAGAAATAGTGGCTTCCTTGGCTGTCAGCTTAAAAGGAATAGACTCTAAATCTGATGCCCCTAAATCCAAGGAGAGTTTGATGGTTGAGTGCACCTGCTACCACTGCAGAAAGTCAGGCAACCTTGGAAGGCACTGATAAAAACTGTCTTGACAAGAGGCCCCCTGAGTGCTGAGGAGATAGAGTGGCATCTCAGCACCTGCCTGGCGAACATTTGATCCCTGGTATCACATACTGTGCCAGCCCCAGAACGCCAGGTATGCCAAGCCAGCCACCCAAACCAGGTGTGATGGAACATACTTGTAATCCCAGCACTGGGGAGGCTGAGACAGGAGGATCACTATGAGTCAGAATTGTGTAGCAAGACCCTGTACCAAATATATATA
>NW_004524635.1:1855071-1860539 GCF_000260255.1 Octodon degus
AAAAAAATAGGCCCCAGGGTCCAAGCTCTGATTGCAAGGGTGACCACTCAAAGTCAGGCTACTGCATGAGACACAGATTGCTTGATCAGATTCATCCTTCTAGCTGGTCCAGCAGACTGCAGGGTGCCAGGAGATTCCCTGTCTTTTCCCCCTGACCAGGTTTTCATCTCCATGGAAGAGCACTAGGTAATTATGACTACAGAGGGAACAGAAACGAGCCCATTTTTGGGCACTGGCCTATATCTCTCAGTCCTTCTTTTCACCTCTGGCCTTTCCTTTCATAATATTTCAGTGCAAAAATCACTGGAGAAGAGGTAACTCACTGTTTTCCACAACTCTTAGGCTGTCACTGGGATGGTTTTCTCTTTTCCCTTTCCTTTTGATTATGACTAAGAATCTTACTTCCCTATCCCCTTTCTGGGGTGAGTTGTTTGAATTCTTTAATTTACATATATCCAGGTCAGGTATGCTGCCTCCCTCTTGTGGAGCCAGAAATAAATTCTGAAATATGGGTAACTAAATGTAAAATAGGAAAAGCAATAAGGACTGCTTCAATATAAATACATCTGAAAGATCCCACTATTTTTCCTTATCACAGACAAACCCTTCCAGACTTGAATGAAAAATAAGGATTGCCTTTAATTGACAATTTATGGGTACATGGTTTCCTTATACCTTATAACAGCCCTTGCAACACTCCAGTCTTGGGAGTTCAAACTCAATGGAGAGTGCAGGTTTGTATAAGACTCCAGATTGGTAAATGAAGCAGTAGTTCCAAATCACTTGGTAGAGCTTAACCCATAGATTTTCCTTTCTCAGATGCCAGCTGGTTTCAGTGTTAGATTTAAAAGGTGTCCACTTTTGTATTCCTTTCAATATAGATTCCCTGTTTCTTTCTGCCCTTGAAAATCTTCATGACCATGCCTCTCAACTGAATTGGATTGTGCTTCCCCAAGTGTGCAGAGATAGGCCTTATCTTTTTGAGCAGGTGTTTTCCCATGACTTGGTATGTTGTGAATTTTCCCAAGCCACAGTCCTACAATATCTTGAAAACATACTGCTATGTGCCCCCTCAGAAGAGCTCTCCATCAAAGGCACATGTGCTCTGCTGAATTTTATAGCAGACAAAGGCTATAGGGTCTCTAGGTCTAAGTCACAACTTTGCATCCTGGAGGTAAAATACTTGGGCCTCCTCATATCTAAGGGACCCCAACAACTAGGGGAAGAGATGACCAATACTTTCCTTTCCACATTCTAAGACCCTAAAACAGCTAAGGAGTTCCCTGTATATAGCAGGGAACTATATGATCATATGATCCCTCCATCAGCTGATAAAGGAAGCGTCAAGGCAGATAAATATCTTTCATCCTTGGAACCTGATTCCCAAGTTACATTCCAGAAGCTCAAATAATTGCTTCTAAATGCCTCAGCACTGAGCCTACTGATAGGACATCTTTTCAATCCACATGTTGATGATAATGGGACATGATGTTGGGAGTGCTTACCCAGAATTGAGGACTGGCTCAACAGCTTGTAGGATATCTGAATCACGAATTAGGCATTGTAGCAAAAAGATGCCTGTGTGCCTTAGAGCGGGGGCTGTTATAGCTCTCCTGGTACCAGAGGATCCAAACTGACTTCAGGTCAAGGTCTCACTGCATATATACCTTACAATGTAATAGGACTTCTTTCTTCCAAAGGAGTACTATGACTGTTGGCCAACCAGCTTCTTACATAGCCAGCTCAATTTCTAGAAGGACCAACCATTCATAAAGATTTTTTTTTTTTTTTTGGCGGAACCGAGGATTGAACTCAGGCCCTTGCACTTGCCAGGGAAGCACTTTTTCTACTGAGCCATCTCCCCAGCCCAAGGACCAACCATTCAAATGAAGACATTTTTCTTTTTAAACCCTACCACCTTTCTAACAAAAGGAGGAAATTGAGTTGGAAAGACGTGACTGTCAACAGGTAATTGTCGATACATATATAGTCAGACACTTGTTAGTCACGTCTTACTGATTGTGATTGGAGTCTCTTCTGTGATTTGACCATTTCCTTTCTTCAAGAAAAATAGGACAAGAAAGGCGGAATATGCAGTCATGACTCTACATCAGATATTTACAAATTCTTCACTTCTCCTTCGAGTATCCAGTTAGCAGAACTCAAAGTTCAGACAAGAAATTTCCAAATCAGAGAAGGACAAAAAGTCAGGATTTATACTGATTCAAAGTATGCTTTTCTAGTGCTACATGCTTGAGAGGCTGAGGCAGGAGGAGCCCCATGGGTTTGAGGCCAGCTTGAGCTATGTAGTGAGTTCAAGGCAAGTGTGAATTAGAAAGTGAAACCTTGTCTCAAAAGAACTAAAGCAATATAGGAGCTGACGGTAGTGAGTGCTTCAAGAGAAATGCAAATGATGTGTATTATGAGCTGAACTGTGGTATACTTAAGGGAGTGCCTTCAAGGTGTGTGACTGAGGATGTGTAGTCCTACTGTCTGTCAAGTTACCCATCCGGTTGACAGATTATGTCATAATGCAAGCCATTTGCAAGAGTTTGAAGTTGAGGTATTTCCCATTAATATTGCTTCTTGAGTAAGAGAAGAAGTACATTTATGAGTAAAAAGGACAAATTGAAAGTCCAGAATTGTAGAGCTTTTGTAAAGAAAGGAGATATCTAACAGCCAACACATCCCCCAATATGTATTATATGTATTATGTATTATGCTCTCCAAAGTGGCAGTAATTCACTATAGAGGGCACCAAAAAGCTTATGGAGTTTCTCAAGGTAATCAACTGGCTGATGCAGTTGCAAAGGAAGGTGGTGGAGGGCCGTACCTTCAAATACTCTCAGTCAAAAATCAAATGCTCTCTCTCCCGTGGTTGTCAGTTCCTTCCATCAGGATAGTTCCAGTCAGGTGATGGTATGTTGTTCCTTTCTTGTCTGATCAATGTGAAATTATTAATACTTCACATTAAACTTTTCTCTTGAGGAGAGACAAAACTCAGTGGATGGTCTCAGAGTTATTCACTGGAAAGGGAACTCCTCAGACAATGGTACAGATATTTAAGACACATGAACTCTGCTAAAAGAACAATCCTCTGAAGCAGGCCCTAGCTCCTCCAGGTATACAAAGACATGATAAATATCCTGAGGGAGACTGTGGCTCAGTTTTACTCATGTGCCAAAGAGTAAAGGCTCCAATACTTATTGTTCTTTCATGAACTGGGTTGAACAGAAAAACAAAACACTAAGGTGGGAAAGCCTTAATCGCGAACTGTGCAGGCCAGGGCACTAGCATCACCTAGAGTTAGCCTGTGCTCTGTAGTGAGACCCTCCTCAAAAAACAAAACAAAAAAGTCTGCCAAATTATCAACTTAAGTCTTTGCTTTATGTGTGTTGGCATGTATTATGTGTATTATATAGTACATCTGTGTGTATACCTACCTTTGTATATCTCCAGATAATTCTAGATTAGACTAAAAATGAAGAGTTCCTGATAATTAAAATATAAAATATATCCTGAGCTAGGATGGAAGAAATAAAAACTAGGCAGAGAGGAGACAAGAAAGTCAAGACTTTGAAATTGCACTTAACTGCAACAAGGAACAAAAGGTATTGTAGCCCTTATCTCTTCTAGGAACAGTCTTAAAGATACAATGAGCCTATAATTCTGGGCTTTCAATTTGTCCTATTTACTCACAAATGCACTTCTTTCCCTACTCAGGAAGCAACAATATTGATTGATCGATCATTTTTTTTTCTTTAATGTATTTTTTACAGGGTCTTCACGGTCTCACTACATAGATTGGACTCACAGTGATCCTCCTGTTTTCAGCCTCCCAAGTGCTGGGATTACAGGCTTGTGCCAACACGCCCTGTCTTCATGTCCCTCTCAGCATGCCCAGTGGGTAGGGCCTGCACAGCTGTTGTGCTCTGCCTAAGCAGGCGCTTTAGTCCGCTGAAGTATCTGGCCAGCCCAGGAAGCAATAATATTAATGGGAAATGCCTCAGCTTCAAACTCTTGCAAATGGCTTGCATTATGGCACAATCTACCAACCAGGTGGGGAACCTGACTAGAGTAAGATTACACACCCTCGATCATACATCTTGAAGGCACCCTTTAAGTCTACTGCAGTTCAGCTCATAATGCACCTCATTTGTGTTTCTCTTGGAGCACTGCACTCCACTCCTTGTTTTTTATTGTTTTGAGTCTTATGAAACAAGGTCTCACTTTCTAGTTTAAACTTGCCTTGAATTCACTGCATAGCCCAATCTGGCCTCAACCTCATGGGACTTCTCCTGCCTTAGTCTCACAAGTGCTGGGATTAGAGGAATGTAATATCATACCTAACTTGCACTTCACTCTTGAGCGTTTCCTAAAACCGTTGTCTAATAAATTCTCTCATGGTCTCTTATTAATGTATCCCGATATTTTTTTTTCTGTGAAGGAATTCGGCAAATCTGCAATCTTATTTTTCAAGAGTGGGACAGGTTCATTATTTCAGTGTTGAGAACTCTCAAGCCCAGCCTGGTGGCAAAGCTAAATGCCTTCTTGTTTGTGTGATTTAAGGAAATGTTTTCAAAGATGCAACAAAGATGTTCTCTAACTGGTAACATGAATTTTGCCATGTTGATCAATAATATTTACAGTTTATGTGTTTGACATTTGGAAGCACACTTTTAGTTTAACACCAAAAGAAGGGCATGGTCATGTGTGACTACAGTCCCAGAACTTGTGAGGCTGAGGCAGAAGAATTGCCATGAGTTGGAGGCCAGCATGGGCTACACAGTGAGCTCAAGGCCTGCCCGAGCTATGCAGACAGACCCTGTCCCAAAACAAAAACAAAAATAAACCAACCAAACAAACAAAAAATACTGAGCATGAAGAAAATGTAATTATAAATTTGAGTTTGATAGGATCTTAAAGACTTGTGACTCAGAGTTGGTGACCACATAGTGCTGTATTAATGTCACACATACTAGGTAGAAATTCTTTTATTTAAAAGTTTAAATTTTGCAGCTTCTCAGAAAATCTTATGTATCAGCCATCTGGATGAGACACTCACAAAATATCTACAAACTGCTGTACATGGTTTCAGGGTAAATCCTGAGAGGATTTGACGGACCTTGTCAGATACAGAAGTTACATTTCTTGTTATATAGGTCTTGCTTTATGGTCTTAACCATACACCAGAAAAGTATAAAGATGAGGTATGAAAAGTAAAGCCATATTAATATGCTAAGCTGTAAAGGGCTCAAGTCAACAACTTCTGACATTGCCAGTCTTATGGAAAACCCACTACTTACTATGGACTCCTAGACTATATTGGATTATTTGCTGAATTCACTCAGCTACAATATTTGAATGGCAATGGAACACCCATCTTTGACAAAACTAAACAAAAAGGGGTATATAAGTGAAGATCTATTTTGTAGTGAAAAATGATATATCTGTATATATCTGTATAT
>NW_004524635.1:1860639-1872038 GCF_000260255.1 Octodon degus
TACTTTCTGTTAGTTCAATGAGAAGAAAGATTTGAACTAATAGTGTTTAGACAAGATATCGTATCTGTGTCTTGTACTCTGAATAACTACTATGAAGACAATGCAATGTATTGATTATTGTAACTGTCCTACTACCCTGTTTTAAAACTGTCTCATTGATATTTCTTTCTCAGTAAAATTAATAAAAAAGAAAGAAAATCGTAGGTAGCACTAATCAGTGTGATCACAGTTTTTAATATTAGTTGAAGTATCTCTAAGAAGTAGTATTTTGCTGTGCATTAATTAAAAGCTTTATGGCTTGCAGCAAAAAGGGCTTTTATTTCATCCTTGCCTTCCCCAGAAGTACCAATCATGTTTTCAATCAATATCAGGTAAGGGGCCATGTTTGCCTTTTCCCCAACCTTACAGTGATCTTTGGTTAATGTTGATTACATTGGTCTCAGGATTAGTTTATTCCAAGACTGCTCTCAAGACTGCTTTCTTAAACAACAGTGATTTACAAAGACTGGCAGCTTCTACTGGATTATTTTACTTAACAACAAAAGCCTAGTTGGACAATAAATATCTTTGACTTATTACAGTAGAAAAATGGGATAAATTGAACAGTACCTATCTATTAGACTCTTTCTAATGAAAGTCCACTTCAGAGCTTCCTCACTCAGTCTATGAGAAGAAATGGACAGTTTTTGTTTATGCATTACCTTCTGTCTGACTAAACATTGCCCACTGTTCTCTGTATTTTTCCCTAATTTTCTGAAAGAGCTGGGCTTGTGTTTATATCTGTAAGAACTTCCACAAGTCTGGAATGACACCAGGAGGTGTTGAAAGTGCTCAGAACTTTGCTGTTTAAAAGCCTATGGCTAGGGCTGTGGATATCACTCAGCAGCACAAATGCTTTCCTGGCAAGTGTAAGGTCCTGAGATTGATTTCAGTACCAAAAAATAAAATAAATAAAAGCTGATGACTAGTAAATTTCTTTTTATAGGCTTTTGAGGAAATTCACTTATGGGCATCATTACTTTCCTGGACAGTTTGCTTTTGGCCATAGGAGAATTTAGTTAGATATAAATTTATTGGGGTCAATGTAAATATTTAAGTTCAAAACCCAGAAAACCCTTCAAGAATTTTAAAATAGCATCCTCCTCTAATGCACATAGACACAATTTCCAGATACTGACCACAGATTTTAAGAGAAGTTTTTATTTTTATTTTTATTTTTTTCTTAGCAAAAGCTTGTTTAGGAATATTGACTTGAGTTTATCAGATATTTTAGACTTTGTAAACAATATAGAAGTAACTGACTAAAACTAAATTAGATGAATACATAAGTAGACTGAGTTATTTTTAATTGACTTAAAATATTTTTTCATAATTTTATTAATAAGCAAATAGCAATGACATAGTTTCAAATCAAATCGCTAGGACAGTTTCAATAATTAACACACTGCATACATTCTTCCTAGTGGTTAATTGCTGTACAAGATGCAAACTTGAGATTCTATTTACAAACACCATTAGAACAAACATTCTATTCATTAAGAGAATGTAACTATATATCTATCCTAACCACTTTGAATACACAGATACAAAATGGACATTCATCTGTATACCCTTTTTTGTTAAGTTCTGTTATTTGAATATTATAGGTGTGTAAACTCAGTAAAATATTCTAAAAGAGTCCAGTAGCCCATAATAGCATTGGGTCTTCTGTTTAACTGGCAATGTCAGAAATTGTTGACCTGAGTCCCCTGAAGCTCAACATAACAGCATGGCTTTGCTTCCTATATTTTGTCTTCATACTTTTCTCCTGGATGGTTAAGACCAAGGTAAAGCAGGACCTATGCAACAAGAGTTGTAGCTTTTGGGTCTGATAAGGTCAGTGAAATCCTCTCAGGATTTATCCTGAGATCCTGTACCTCAGATTGCAGAACCTTTGTCAGTGTCATCCATGTGGATGAGTCACGGCCATTGCTTGGCCAATGTGCTCTCTGTGAAAGCCTGAGAGAGTGTTTTCTTTCCATGTGACTCTCCTTAGGCATACTCTACATCATCGTTCACTTTCTTCTTTGGCCCCATAATCTCCTTGATCAGAAAATTTGGGACACTACCGAGTTACATGACGTTACAGTACAAGTTCTCATATGTCCTGAGTCTTAATTGACCTTAGAAGGTAAGGACCAAAATGTTGGCTTTCCTTGCAGCCCTCCTTTTTCTCTAATTTTGATCTACAAACCATCCAGAAGACAAGCTTATTGTTATTATCAAACGACTCAGGCTATTAAGCTTAACCTCACCATCTCTTTGCATTTCAACCATCTTAGGCATAATAAGGAACAGGTATTTTTCATCAAGTATTGATATGTTGAACTTTAAGTCCCTACATAATATGATAAAAAACATTTAAAACTCAGATTATATTTTAAAAATAGGATAAAGAATTCTATACTTCTCATGTTTGCACATAAGTCCAAAAATCTCACCATATACAACCTTGAAGCAGGACAGTCCCGCAATATTCCTTTTCCTGTCTCTTGCTTTCATTCACTACCCACTTCTTCTTGCACATCCACCTACCCGAGAGACAGCACAGCAGCAACTGGCATGTCATGACAAGCAGCCCTTATTCAGAATACCAGAATGACAGGCACTCCAAACATGAAACTACTATTACAAATTACCATCTGCAGTGCAGTAGCTTAGTTCACAGGTATCAGTATATATAATTATTGACTTAAAATATTAAAGATATTTTAAGTATAAACACATATTCTTGGCTTCATAAAATTTACAAATGCAAATTGTTGATATATATGATCATATAGAGTATATTTGATAAAAGAACAGAAGACATCTGATACTTTAGTACGTCTGAGTAACTATTCTAGTGAGATTATATATCTGAAAATTGAAATTTGTCAAATCATAGGTTAAAAAGTTGAAATAACATTTAAATAACAAGTCTCAAAGCGAGTAATGGTTCCATTTGTTCATCAGCTTAAGACGTTTAAAGTTAACTTTTAGAAGTACAATTTACTTTAATGTATTAAGTAACACTTTTGAGGGAAAATTTTTTGCTGTAAATAGTTAATAGCTATGAATTATGTGGCATATTTATGTGGCCTATGATTTTGTTCATAGGACCCTAATGGTAATAACTTTACAGAGGTGGTAAAATTGATTGATTGCTACTGAGTAGTAGAGAATCTATTGTTGTTACAGTATTGGCATTTTTGCTTAAAGGAAATAATTAAAATGTAATTTTCTGACTCTTCTTTAAAGCCACCACTTGGGAGGCTAAGGCAGAAGGATTGCACTGAGTTCAAAGGTAACAGGATACCTAGTCAGTTCAAGCCCAGACTGAACTTCATGGTGAGACTTGTCTCCCAATTCCTCTCCCCACAAAAAAAAAATGTTTGTTTTTTTTTAAAGAGACATTTTTATCAAAAAGTTTTGTAAGATGTCGAAAGAAAGATTTTGGATATTTTTCTACTTCAAGTGTATTGTGTGTCTGTTTCTAATTATATAGTCTTTACACTGACATAGAACACAGTTTTGCACACACATATGAGTAATAACACAGTTTTTTAAACTGCTGGTAACTTAGGTGTCAGGTGACAATAACTTACTAACAATGTAAAAGTTATATTTCGTTGTAGAGCAGGCCAAATAGCTAAACTGATTAAAGTGCCTACTTAGGCAGACACAGGGTCCTACAGTTAGATTTCTGCTGTGCCAGCTCCGCCCCCGGGGTGTGCTGAGATGGGATTGAGACTGGGCATGGTGGTGCAAACCTATAATCCCAGCACTTGGGAGGCTATAAACAGGAGGATCACTACGAGCCCAATCTATGCAGTGATATCCTGTACACTCTATATATTAGGCATACTGTTAACAATGCAGCATTTGAGTAAAACATATCAATTTATAAACAATTTTTCTAGAGTAATATATTTTTTTCTGTATTTTAGGGAAGGGTCTACAGCATGTTCAGGGTCTCACGACTAGATCGAACTCATCTTGATTCTCCTGTTTACAGCCTCCCAAGTGCTGGGATTACAGACGCGCGCCACTCCGCCCAGTCTCAGTCACCATTGCAGCGCGCCCCGGTGCGGGGTCGATAGGGCAGTAAAATAATATTTCTACAAGAATTAAAAATGTAACACATGGGGATGATGTTGCAATCTTTTTGCTTAAAAAGCCAGGGATACTGATCTATTCTTAGCAAAACTTACAACAAAACCTTAAAAAGAGGTTTATATTTGCCAAAATAATTTCTTATGTTCTTGACTATCTTGTTAGGTTTTATGTTTGTTTGTTTTTTTGGTGGAACTGGGGATTGAACCCAGACCCTTGTGCTTGCCAGGGAAGCACTTATTCTACTGAGCCATCTCCCTCGCCCTTCTTGTTAGGTTTTAAACGTTTAAATATGGAAGTTTACATGCTTGGATATCTGTTTAAGCTTTGTTTTACAATTCTGATTACAATAGCTATAATTATTTGATTTGCCTTATTAAAAATATAATTGTCCTGTTAAAAAGATGGAAGCCATGCTTGTTTTTTTTTTAATATCCTGTAAGAGTTACTGAATTGTTTTGATAAACTGCTACCTTTTAAACTCACTTCAGTCACATAACAGGAAACATCCACATTGTTATTGGTCTTTAAGACATAATATTGCTCAAAAATATATGTTTTTAGTGGGTGAATTAGACATCAATTCTTTTGTCCTCTTCAAAACTTTTGAAGAATGTATGTACCTATGAAATCCTAAACTTATTACAAACCTGAATACTTGGTGTTGGCATTAAATTATGTGCCTTCTCCTACTTTGGTTTATAAGAATAGAGGACTCTTAAGTACTTGCTTGATGTGGCTGTCTGACAGAAGTAAACTGGCCTCACACACATATTGGCTTCTTTAATTAATTTGGTCACCACTTTTCTCAGTTCAAGTCTATTATGCAGGATGGATCTGCATCACTTATTTTGACTGGTATATCTGCTTATATAATCTGACACTACTATATGTCAAAGTTCTAATGTTTTAGGGTGCTAAATGCAGAATAGATAGGATTACAATTGAGATACATGCAGCCTAAGACTTCTCCATTCTAAAGCTTTGTCATTGCTCCAGTTTGCATGAAGGGATTGGGACTCTGAGCCGAGTGCTCTGTCATGACCCCTCCAATATGGAACCTGTTCTCACTGACCATTGCTGAGGAAAGCTACTCTAATGATGGGATGGGGCTCCAGATATTTCAGCAGCAATGCTTTCAGAAAAAACAAAACAAAACAAAACAAAACAAAACAAAACAAAACAAAACAAAACATTTATAAACAAGGGTGGAAAGCTGTGAGCATTGACAGTCACCTGTCTGCCGACCCTGGAAAAATAAGGTTAGAGTCACACAAATTATCAAAGAAGATTCTTAGGTGAGATTGCCAAAATTAAGATTTTTCTAGCAGTTGTAAGGATTAGATAGCACTTAGATGGCTTTGGCTTTGTTTGGTCCTGACCTCAGAGTCTTTAGCGATAATTATCAGCCTCAAGCATGAGATTTCTCTTTACTTCTGCTCCAGGAGCCTTTGCTATAATCTACATCTCAGCCTTATAGGAGGCAATCAGCTGGATGATATGGCACTTTGGGGCCTTCAAGATACGGAGTGGAATCAAGCAAGGGGCTAATGGTAGATGGAAGTATCAAATGTGGCTTCAAAAATTAGATTTTGTTTTCTTTTAGAGATAAGCATCTTCACCAATCTCTCTCGAGCTAAGCCCACTACCAATACAACCGCCTCTCCTTAGCCCAGACGAAGCTACAAAATCCATAGATGCTGGCCCCAGGGTGCTGGAGCTCAGCCTTCTTTCCACAAGAAAGGGAACCTTGAGCTATTGTGAATATTGGCATTATCTTCTGAACGTCACTGATATTGGGAGCACCCTGAATTCTTCCAATTCTTCCCTCATCTTCCACCTTATCTCACAGGTCAAGAGCTTAAGAAATTTACTATATTACTAAAACTCCTACGGCATTTTCTGCTCTATCTCAAATATCTCTTCTCTCTGTTGTTCAATGAATTTACGCCACATCTGTAAGATCAAATATTGTTGAAAACAGTTGCTACCAAGATTAAGACCAACTTCATCACACTTTCTTAGTTAGATAGTATGCTAGACATGGTTAACACCAGACTCTCCTCTAATTCCTCAATAGTTCAAGGACTTGGCCCTGACTTTAGCCCTCTTGGATTTTTTCCTACCATATCCACCTTGTATTGAAGCATGATTTCAGGCCAAAAGAATATGACCTAAAGCAAAGGTTCCCATTAATCATAGTTATTTTTAATTCCTTATTTACTAACATGACAATTATTTTTCCTTGGGAAAAATAATTTAAATAGAAAATTTACTGATAAATATTAGGCAGAAAGTCAGACATTAGGAGGCATGAGAGAAGAAGGTAAGGGTCCAAAATACCATGCACTGCCAAGTAAAGAAAGACTTCAATGCATAACACATTTGTTATAATTTCTTAGGCCTTTCTTGGACCTCCAGCAATCCTTCAGAGCACAATGACATCCTAAAGTGGTGCAGGTTACACATTACTTTGGATATCTGGCCACCTAGGAATCTATTTCCACAATAAGGTGCACAACATTGCTGGGTGCCTTGGGCTCTACCCAATGATATGAGAAAAGGAAGCATTCTTTGCCCAAGCCACCTTCCTTGGGCTGAGAGATTTCAATTCTATATAATTTAGATTCTTACATGATTAAGACCCCTGAAGGAAGGCTGCACACCTCAAATGAAGAAGGAAGACATGTTTGATATATCAGCATTCCTAAGACACCTGCATGAAAAATGTCACTGAGCAGGATAATCACCATATTTCTCTAAGCCTCAGGAGTCGCTATCGTATGCATAAACAGGTACCCAGCCTCACTCAGTGCAGATATCTTCACTGTACCACCAACTTTCTTCCTTAAAAGCATAACTCTGTAATAAAGATAGTACAATCAGGGGAAATGGGACCGCTACACTTTAATCACTTGATCCTGGGCAATGCCACAGAGAATTAGACTTTGTCCTAAGTCCTACCATCTGGAGATAGAGAACAACAAAAACCCCTGGAAATTTCCCAAATGCCAAGCCAAGATGCATATGTGCTAGACTTGCTGGCACGACCTAAAATACCTTTATTCACTGGGAGCTCATTAAAGGCACCTAGCTATGGATTGCATCTCATAAATCCCTTTATAACAGAGCTGGTGCAACATTGCAAATTCTTAAGCCAAACATAATATGAAGTGCTCCTGCCATTTTCCTTACGGCCAGTCTAAGTAGTCTGCATTTTCTGAGTGTGATGTACCATTGCACTTCCAAAACCATCCAGCATAGCTACTTTTTCCTGACCAATGTATGCCAAGTCCAGTGTTTTGCTCATCATGCACAAGAACCTGGAAATCTGTCCCACGGTAACATCTCTGCTTTACAATAAATTCTCTTGATACTTTTGCATGGTCTATGTGTTTTGCTAAGATTATTTTATCAAGGGCCCAATGAACCAAGCCCCAAGTGGGTAAGTGGCTGATTTCTCACTGAAATAGGGTCCCAGCATCCTGATAACATTAAGCATTTTTTGGACACTATATTGGTCAAAGCATTTAGGAGAATAGAGTAGAATCTTAATTTTTATGTTCTCCTATAATAAATTGCTATTGGAAATTAAAGAAGGGCTGCTTCAGAATACTCATTTTGTGATTCAGTAGACTACAGAAGTGTGACATTTGAGTAAATAAGAGAAGGCTTTGACTGCCAGTTTGATCACTTTGCATTGTGTAGCCCGCAACACACTACTGAATCTGTGTTAGCCCCAGTTTTCACATGTGTAAGAGAGAGAAAACAAGAATATCTCTCAGGCTAGTGGTGAGGAAAAACTGAATTAGAAAATGTACACACAGTCTGAAGTCCAATATACTTGCCCATAACAAGGTCACTGATAATGTTATTTTAAAATATCCAATTAAAGGAAATTGATTCCTAGCATTATGGTTTGAACATCATTGACCACTGAAAATTTTGCCTGGGACTAACTTGTATTTTGACTTCTAAACCAGCCATACTTTTTGTTCTAGTTCCATTCAACAATATTTATTCCTTCTCCAAAAGACATGAGTCACCAGGGTACCCCAAATAAAATGACAAACCTCACAGCATCTCAATCAAAACAAACTTGAAGACAGCTTTGAGTTGAATTATGCAGTAGTATTCAAAAGGATCTCCTAGAAGTTAATGATAGGTAGCAGGATATTTCTTAGTAAGTTTAAAATAAATGCTGTGAATCAAGTATTTTTAATCATCATTTAAAAACATTTGTTTTCTAGTTCATATTATGCTCATAAAACTTAAGAGGTCTCCACTACTTTCTGATGAAAACTTTTGTTTCTTACGCATCTTTGACAGTTGATAGTCCTGATTAAATGTCATATTATTTGAAAGAGAAATTTGAAATTATTTTAATTATAATAATCTAGCTCAACTCATTCTCGCAGTCTCTGTTTCTCTGTTTGTCTATCTGTCTGTCTGTCTGTCTGTCTGTCTGTCTGTCTGTCTGTCTCTCTCTCTCTCTCTCTCTCTCTCTCACTCAGAGCAAGGCAGAAATATTTTTTGCTTTTAAAATGAACTGAAGTTTTCTTCTCATTGTTTGATAGATTTGAAGCAAATTAAAAATTATGCTAAACATCTTGTCCAATGTCAGAGTGAGATAGAATAGAATAATAAAAATAAGTTAAAAGAAGAACACAAGGCAGATCATAATTTTAAACTTGTGCCTCTAAAAATGCTACACATGCAGAACACAAAGTCATTCAAGGTTCCCACATCTGAACTCCATGTCATACTGCCTAGCCTTACTTTTTTTTTTTTTTCTTCCAGGCCCAGGCCCAGGCCCAGGCCCAGGCCCAGGCCCAGGCCCAGGCCCAGGCCCATTAAAGTCCCTTAAATATATTTTAGTCCATAAATTGACTTAGGAATCTCCCCTAGGATAGAGAAACAGATTCAGTGGGTTCAAAGAATGGCTTGAGGAAAAATTTTAGTAATATTCATTTCTTAAAAATGCAATAAAGGGCCAGGGAGATGGCTCAGTAGAATAAGTGCTTCTCTGGCGAGCGCAAGGGCCTGATTTCAATCCCCAGTTAAAATAAATGCAATACATTAGTTCTGTACTATGCAGGCTTTTCACTGTAAATGAGAGAACAAACATGGGCCTTTCATCTATAGAATGAGTCAGCACCTTTACCCCTATAGCTAGGCCGTCACCTTTCATCTCCAAATTGAATCCAAGATCTCCAGTAATTCACAAATTCCCCAGATTCCCACCCCATGAACACATATGTATTTTCAGTCCCAAACAATGATGCATCTCTAGCCTAAAGGTGCTCATTCTATCTTCCCTGAGAATGCAAGTCTTTCATTCTGTTTAATGAGACCTACTGGGTGGACTGAGCTGAGGTCACCACCTCATTTTGGGGCTGAGACAGGGACAGATTGAAATTTAAACTCATTTCTAAAAGTCATCAAAATTTAGATAAAATTTAATTTGCTTATTAAATATGAAATATTTGACCAGAATACGACATTGTACACCTCACTCAAGTGTGTTATCTGTTTAAAGGCCCATACTGCATGTACCAATTGTTCCACCTCTCCTATATAATAGCCTTTCAGTTCAAAAAAGCTTTTGTGCTATTTTTAAACCATTTCTCTCATAAACTGAACATCTACTTTTAAAGATAGATTAAACAAACCATTAAATGATTCTTACTAATGTAAACAATCTATACTAATATAGTTCACTGAACTAAACACATATTTGAAAAAGTATATAGCACTTCAAATAAATTCCAATCTTACTAATCCAGTGAATTTCCCCATATCTGCAAAGAAACAAAAAAGTAAAACCCCACTATTTTATAGTCACTCATAAAGATGTCCTGTTACATATCCAATCATATTAAAGGCATCACCAAGAAATTGAAAAATCAACTTTTTCCAATCATAGAATACTTCCTTACGGTCACAAACTTATAAAAGAACACAAACAATATAGTTTCACCAAACAAAGGATACATCTCCTTCTCTCCTAAAGAGAAATCATAGATTTTTAACTACTTTGCTGATACTTTTTTAGTGGTATTAAAAATAGACTAATTTATTCTTTTATTTTCACATCTGCAGGTACATAAATAACTTAAGTTGATGATGTAAACTGGAGAATATATTTTTAGGCAAGCTTACCATTGTCATTTTTCAACATCCCGTTGCTGAGCTGTTTCAATCGCTTTTGATGTGATTTGCCATTGTAGTGGATTTGTGCTTGAGCGGCGGAATTCAGCTGAATGTTACACACATTGCACAAAGTGAAGTTGGTGTGCTTCTTTTCTCTTTCGGGTTTTTCTTCAATGTCATCAGACATTAATTCAGTATCACTCTCCCCATCTTGGGTACATGTAAAATCTGAAAGTACAAAGAAAATTACAAACAAGTGGAAAATGATTTCTAAAATCCTTTATATTTATTAAATTGGGTAGCAAATAAACATTATTCTTGTACCTCAATGGTCCCCTAAAGGCGTGTGATGCCATAGCTGAGGGTTCTTGCAGATAGCTCCATCTAGAGTGTGTGATGCTGGAATTAAGGATGTGATGCTGGACTCATTCATGATGTGATGATGCTAGGATTAAACTATGGGCATAAGTGCTACCCACTTTGAGGGAAGGTATCTTGGGTAGAACATAAGGGACAGAGAGAAGGCTGCACTTGCTGCTTGCTACTTCGCTGCTTATCAACCTCCCTGCCTTCTGTCCACCATGAGTTATTTTCCTCTGGGATTCCCTTTGCCATTCCTGGTCTTGGAGCCAGCCAACTACAACTGTGAGCCAAGATATATCCTTCCTGCTTTAACTTTGGACATCCATTTTTTTGTCTCTGCAACAAAAAGTAACTAACAATCATCTACCCAGAGACAGCACAGCAGCAACTGACATGTCATGATAAGCAACCCATATTCAGAAGATCAGAATGACAGGCACTCCAAGCATGAAATACTATTACTAATTGCCACCTTCAGTGCAGTAGCTTAGTTCACAGGTGTCAGTATATATAGTTAGTCAGGATAAGAATCTTTCCAATTAACTGCTAGATTGAAAAATCTTCTGGAGATTCTCAGGATCATTGCCTTGCCCATCTTCTACATATAACTGTATGGCTTTTCACTGTCACGTTTCCTAGCTCTTCTCCTTTCCCTCTCTTAATTAGTTAGTCCTTGAGTTCTAGCCTTCCAAGGTCAATTAAGACTCAGGACATAGGAGAACTTGTACTGTAACATCACGTAACTCAGT
>NW_004524635.1:1872838-1889031 GCF_000260255.1 Octodon degus
CCTTGATCCTGAGTTACAATCCTAGCCACAGCACCTCCCCTTTTTGTGTGTATCGCCCTAAACAACTACATTACCCAGACTTGAAATCTTCCTGCCTCACTTTCTCAGAGTGCTGGGATTACAAGCTTGTGTCACCATACTTAGTGGAATATAAAAGGCAAGTATTTTGTTTTTTTATGCTCAATATTTTGCTGAGTGTCCAGGTACTTAGCACAAATCTCGTGGAATCATTGTGACAGTGGAATAACTATTATAGTTTTCCTTATTTCCTAGCTGAGTAAATTAAATTTTAGAGTGATTGCCTAAGTTTATAAGATTACATAGTTATTAAGTATTGTTGAGAGATTAGAAAGATAGAGACAGATAGACTTGAACAATCAGAAAGAGAGAGGCAAAGATATCAAGCTCATGAAGGTCCCAAGTAATATAATTAACATAAGGCTCACTCACTTTCCCTTTAATCCTTCAATCCTAAACTACCTTTCCCTAAAGCCCCTACCTACAATCTATCTGGTCCTCCACCGAACAGAAGGAAATTCAAGGGGAGGAAAAATGACAGCCAGTGACCCAATCAGATTCCAGGAGCTTATATATGTAGAAGAAACCCAATAAAAGGATCTGGAGACAAGAAGCTCATAAGAATTCCCCCTACTTATCCAGAATAGCTCTTTTTTCCCCTTTCCTTCTCCCACCTCCTCTTCCTTCCCTCACTCCCCTTCAAATAAATTGTACACCACAATCTCCCAGGACTTTGCACTTTTTTGTGCATTTTACTGTCTAGTCCTGAAAATTCTTTTCGTACAACAGAGGTGAGAAAACCTAGCCATAGCACATGAAACTCTGACAAATTCACCAATCTTTGTTCTTCTGAATAGGCAGCACCACAGTTTTTAAGAAGAACTGAGTCCTTTCTTACTGTCCTACAGGCACCAAAACCTCTTAGTATCTACTGAGTTTTCTGTTTTAATCCAGCCAGTAAACCATAAACTCTCAATTCAGTTTGAGAGAAGATACTCCTGCGTAGGTAGGCTCTCTAGCCCCTTTACAAGTGAAAGTAGCTGTCTGAAGACAGAGCCTACCATAACACAACGATACATGAAGAATCTGAGGATTTGTGTCTCTCAGAAGGAAATACAAAATACAGAATGACTCTGCACTTCCCGGACATGGCATGCAGAGCCAAGCAGTAAATTAGGGCATAGTCAGCTAGCTAGCTGATTCAATATGAGATCCAGTATACATGTACCCAAGCCCTGAACTTGGGACGAATCAGAGAATACTGACTTTATTTCCTCAGCACAAGATTAAGCAGATTTTTTGATAAGATTGCCCAGATCTATCATAATGAGGAATATAAAAGATGGCGTCCATCGACTTTGTGTCTGCTGTGAGCCTCTTTACTGTGCAACACCCATAGACATTACTCTTAGTGACCAAGTTCCACTCCTGTGAATATGTTTTTAAATGAGTTAATCCCAGAATGAGCAGTTGTGTATAGTGTGTACATTGCAACATTCAAAACCAATAAATGATCAAAGGAAACTCTGAATTGATGGATTTGTTTTTATTTGCATAACTCTTATATGTAGTACAGTATTGTATTTCAGAACATAGACCTATAGCATTATACAATACAATCAGAAAACATAACATTACTATATAAACAAGGTCAACCATGTCAGAACAAGGACACTGATGTTCTATAAACAAGATATTCTGAATGGTATACAAAAAACACAATCATAGGATTGCCCTTTTAGACAATCTTAGACAATCTAAGAATCTAGTCATAAGTCTAAACAGTGTGTTTCCATCATATGTCCAAATATTCATTAAAACAGGTGGTTTGTTAAAAGAGGGACATCTACATTTCTTTTACTACTTTTAATCCTATTTTGAATGCCTTTTATGCTCATCTTGACCAATTCTTTGTTCAGGACAGGAACCTAGAAAAAAATTTCTGGAAGGACCCCCACAGCACCCCAGAACCCTGGAAGCATAACTTCAACTTGTTTCATGAGTAAGATCGAAAGAGTTTTATTTCCCTAAATTCCCCTTTTATAATCATTATGCTCTTGACTATGTATTAATACATTAAACATTTTCCTTTTGGTTCAACTAAATAAAACTCCCTTACTTTAGGGAGTTTTATTTCCCACTAAATTAAAGTGATTTATATTTAAATGAGCACATTGTGTACATATAAAATTGCTTAACTATTTCAATACCCAAATATATTTAGTTTTTGACTAAGGTGAAGTAGGAGAATAAAGTTGGGGTAAATTTATTAAACAATTGGAAAAAATCTGTCAAAATCATGGAGAACCCAGGGCACATGTGTAGAATACAGAATTCAGGATGACTCTGCACTTCCTGAACACGGTATGCAGAACCAAGCAGAAAAGTGCTGTTTTCAATTTTTCATTTATATCTGGCATGAAGTCAAGTGAAGTTTAAATAGGATAGTGAGCTTCCGATAGGACAATCACCCCAAACATCTTTTTGCATGAGGGGGAAGGCAATTTAGGAATTTCAGACACCAAAGACTCCCCTCCTATATCCTCAGCTCCATGATCCTGTTCACTGACTTTCTCAGACTGAAGAGCCTCCCTCTCCAGCTTCAATAAATGTACATCATGCTTCCCTTTCTGTGTTTTTTATTTCTTAATGGTATTTTTAAAACAGGTTTTATCCTGCTCTAATTCTGGCTGGGCTTGAAATCATTATGCAGCCCAGGCCAGACTTGAATGTGCATGGATCCTCCTCTTCAGTCTTCCAAGTGCTGAGACTGCAGGTGTGTACCACCATGCCTGACTGTCTTTTCTTTATGTTTTGTGCAGTTCTTTGTTCACGACTGCAAGAACTTGGAAAGAATTTTCCCAAAGCCCAAATGCAGTAACAAAATCACAAAAGATACCCTAAATAGTTAAGCTAGCCTCAGAGCAGTGCAAAAATATGTCCCCAGTATACAGATTCTATTGGGAGAGCTTGTTTTTGGATAAATATAATCTTTAATACTCAAATCAAAGGGAAAAAGACCACTCACAATTTCAGCACATCTGTCCTTAACATGGCAACAATTAAAGTAGCTATTGCAAACCACATCTACTATTATTTTGAATTATGTAAAATAATAGAATTTCTAAAACTTTTCTTCGCGGCTGAGGAGATAGCTCAGCGATCTACCCTTGTGCCTGGCAAGCACAAGGAACTGAATTCATTCCCTAGTACTGCATGCTGTAATGCCCCAAAACTGGATGCAGTAGCACAAGCCTGTAATCCTGGTGCTGGGAAGATGGAGACAAAAGATCAGTAGGAGTCTGAACTGCATAGTAAGACCCTGCATCAACTAACTAACTAACTAACTAACTAAATAAATAAATAAATAAATAATTAAATGTTTCCTTTATTTCTACTATTTAGGTCTCAGTAAAATCCTAACTGTGTATGTGTACTGAATTCTCCTTTTTAAGTTCTCCAAATTTTTTGTTGTCATTGCTCTATTTTGGTTTTTGAGACAGAGTCCTGCTATGTAGTCCAGGAGGTATGGACTTCTTATGTAGCCCAGGGTGACTTCAATTTGTTGGCAATCTTCTTGCTTCAGCCTCTCAATTTCTGGGATTACAAGTATGTGTCATCAGACCCAGCTCCAAATTCTTCAAAGAGTGATTGGAAGCACTAGCAGTAGAATACATTTATTGCACATTTATTAATTTCTTGCAATTGCTGGCACCCTTTCAGGCACTGGAGATACACTGACAAGCAGAACAAATATGGTCCCCACCACCATGTAAACTTACTGATGATGACAAGAAGGCCTTACATGCACTCTCAGTGAGATGGCACATGCCAGGGCAATGTCAACAATACATAAGGATATGTTCATTCATAAAATTTTAAAGAAAATCTAACTAGTGAACTCAAGGAATGCATTTAATACTTCATCAAAGTGTAGAAAATAATTCAATTAGCTTATGGGTGAGGAAGATAGTTAGGGGAAAGGACTGAAACAAACTTCCTTAATCAGCATTATTGATGGGAATCAAAATAAGAATAGATAGTGAACTTGAACTTTAGACCAAGAAAAAACTCCTTGAAGTAACATAGAATGAACCACATTTCCTCCTAAAAGCAGCCATTCTATCCCAAGTTCCTGAGTTCTGATGAAATTATAATGTAAATTGACAAGGTTTTTCCTAAGATCTGACTTTCTTATAAATCCTACATATTGAAGAACTAGGTTATAAACCTGAGTGCCAATTGGTTATTTTAAATCCACAGCACTCCCTGTGGTGGGTGGCCAGTAAATGAGCAAATCCTGTGTTCTGTTTATCTATAATTAGCTCTTAAAGATTGAGAGGGCATGTAGCCACCCACTTGAGACCCCTCCTGGAAACCCAGGAGCAAATCTCCCTCTTATTATTCCCAATAAGTCCACCTAACCTCCTCTTTTGGTTTGGTACTGCATTCCACACCATTTGCAGAACAACAAGCTCTGTATCCTGTGGCAATGTCACCAGGTAGCTCCTTCTAAAAGTGGCTGCTGATTAAAAGTTACCAAAATTTGTTGTGCTTGCATCTCCTCTGGAGTTGATTTTCAGCTTCTTCTTGTCTCAAACAAAGCATTGGATTGTACAAGTGAAAAAGGGTAGCAAAGTTTATTGGAAAAAAATAAGAGAAGCATGAGAGAGAAACTGGCTGTGCAGAACAAGCTTGGCTGGGCCAAGTAAAAGAGGAAAAGGAAAGACTAAAAGAAACAACAGGGGAGGCTATTGTGAGGAAAGCCACAATAGCAAGTTCTTCCTGGTGTTGGTGTCCTTTTATGTTGTCCAAATCTTGAGGAAACCCATCAGAACTTCTACATATGGGTCACAAGAGGTTGTACTAGGATTCCACACCTGAGGTTGACATCAGGGCCAGGCTGTCCTCCTGAAAACCTGTTCAAAGTCTCACGAGAAGTCCACGTGCATGACACTGGGAAGTGATCTATGTATGTGTCCTGGGATCTTATAATTAAAAGGTCATGTCTACTTTCCCAGCCAGCTTTGCCATGCCATAATCTCCTGTCTCAGTAACAGAGGAAATGAAAGGCACTATTTCAAGGGAATAGCATACTTAAAGTATATTATTCAAGGATTTTGGCCTAAGTTAAAATGTGTTGGTCTTTTTTATGAAGGAAACTTTATTGTTCTTCCATAACTAATGTTGATGGCACAACTGGGAGCTATGGGGCTGCTCTTCTGCATTGGCTTGGGGACCACTGTCCTCCACTCTTGTGAACCTGGGCAACATCCCAGGCCAACCTCCTCCACCCTTGTTCCACGTTTTGCCATATAAGGTAGTTGAGACAAGGGAAACAAAAACCTCCCTGCCTGCACTGGGATTTTGGAATACACCAAAATCCTAAACCAGAACTGAGGTGGACCAGACCTCCCTACATGATCTGGAGTCACCAGGAATTCATTAAAGGTTCATTTATATGGGCTGTATTTTGGATATATAATTGTAACAAAGTGAAGTTTAGAATAGGACATGCATAACTGATGCAGCAGATAGGACTCAGCAACCTGTCAATCACATTGTCAAACATGCTCTAGAGGACTTGGATGTGAGATGGTCTAACATGTTAGGCCCAACAATAACCTCCCCCCAACCAATCTACTCACTGCTCATGTCATTACCCTTTTGCTTGCAAGATCCTGCGCAATGAAAGCTTACTATCATCTTAATGAACTTTGTTTTGTTTACTTGCTGTGCTAGGCCACGTGCCATTCTTTGCTTATCATGTAGAAGCACCTAGATATCCACCCCAGACTCGTCAATTGAACTATAACTATGAAAATAACACCAAATTTATAATATAAAGATTACACTTAGAAGTCATAGGTTTTGTGAAATGATTATATAATTTTAATTAACATAAATATAAACATGTTAACCTTTTCTCATGTAAATAAGACAATTTCAATATATACTACAGATTACACTCAGATAATTAACATACATAGTTTGATACCTCATTATAAGTTTAGAGTCTTTATCTCAAATATCATTCAGTCAAGAAAAGATTAAATGATGGTACATCCAATCACTAATATAGTATCGCTGTTAAAAGCAGACTAAGAAGACTTTTTAGCTTGGGAAATTCTTAAATACTAGTAGTAAAAAGGTGAACATAAACTATAAACTTACATTAAATATATTTTAACTAGGTAAAATACAAACTTATAATAAAATACTAGCAATATTTTATTATTCATAGTGAAGCTAAAGGAGACTGTTTTCTTTAGCTTTCAGGTGTTTTCAAAATCTTACACAATGAATATCCATTACATTTGTAGCACATAAATAAGTGTTTTTGAAGAAACAATCAAAAGAAAAAAAGTGATTGCATCCTACAGAACCACTTAGGTATGTTAGAACAGAGCAAAGGCAGTCTCAAAGGGTGAACACTTACATCATATTATTCTGCCAATATATGATTTGTCTGGATATAAACATTTTTTTACTTGATCCACAAAATAAGAATGTCTTCCAATGAGTGAACACGGGGAAATATTGGAGAAAAAATTTTTTCAAGGCTACAAGATTTATCTTCTTACTCACAAGGGGTTTTCAGCTTACAGAGGAAACTAAAGACTATGTCACTTGACTGTGTGAACAATTAATGTTGTGGGGTGCAAGATATGTCTCTCAAGGGAAGCAGAAACATAAGAACAGTGGCATAGAATACTAGGAGAAAAGGAAATCTTAAATAAATTCTTGTGAGTGGATTATGATACAAAAAATTACAAATTTTTCAAGAAAGCTATAATTCAAATGGCACTCTCTGATGTAGAAGCCAATATGCATATATGAATTTTCATCCCAAAGTGATGAGTTCCCTTGAGGGGAAAATAGTGGTCTTACATAAGCTTTAGGCAAAAGCCTTGGAGCCCAAAAATTCATACCAATTTGTCCATATTTTTAAAATCTAACATCCAGCAGAAGCACTGGGACACTAAGAAGGCGTTTGGCTGGACACAGTAACATGAATCTAAATTGTACCATGTATTAAATTCAAAAGCTAGAGTTGTGCTGTGCTGATAGTTGTAAGGATTTGACATTAGCTAGTGTGTGTTTTGATTTTCTCAATGAGCAAATAGAATTCATCATTCAGATTCACCAGAATAATTAAGAAGTGGCACACAAAAGAGCTTATTTTTGTTAAGATATGCCTAGCAGTATGTCTGAAAATGTATAACAATAAAATTCAAAACAGGTTTCCGCCCCTCCTGGGCTGCACTGTGATTTTTGCAGTTGATTTACTTTGCACATGGTTTTCATAGAAGAGATACTGTCAGTTGTATCAAACTGCCCTGAGAAATGCTTATCCTTTCTAACTCATGCCATCCCCAGTATAATAAATTAACCCTAGAGTGTCTTCCAAATATAGTGTCACCCAAATAAGAATCAAAAGTTCAAACACTAGTGAAAAAACTCCCAATGAC
Organism: Octodon degus; assembly: GCF_000260255.1. NCBI lineage: Eukaryota > Metazoa > Chordata > Mammalia > Rodentia > Octodontidae > Octodon > Octodon degus. The sequence continues at coordinate 1,880,329 of NW_004524635.1, forward strand.
CAAATTTGAGCAAAAACCTAAAACAGCATAAGATTATAATCTATTGTATAAATGACCTGGAGGTACAGTGAAACCTGAGTTCACAAACTCAATTTGTTCTCTGATTCTTGTTTTTGGCCACGCTCCTGTTTGTGCAAGAAAAATGGTCACAGAACTGTCTGTCACCTAATGCATAGGGTGAAAATGTAAACGGAAACTTTCCAAATCTGCTGTATGTGAGTTAAATAGTTTGCAAACAAAAATTCCCATGCACTGAAGTACCAGTGTACATACTGATGTTTTAAAAGATGGAAAAGATGATACTAACATCTAATAGAGAAGTATTACAAATTTAACCAGGTTCTCTCTGTTTGAAGAAGAATAAGACAACTTCCGACCCTTTAAATGTAAACTATGCTTAATAGCCTCCTCTCAAGTAGTGCAACACAGAAAGAGAACAAGTGGGACACATCATCAGAAATGGGATCACTGTGGAGATACTCAAAGAATGCGACCTTAGCTACATAATCCAATTTGTGACAGTGATGTCACATTGAGAGAATTGATCCTTGACATGATGTATTAAAAATATTTCTTTCGGGGGCCGGGGAGATGGCTCAGTAGAATAAGTGCTTGCCTAGCAAGGGCAAGGGCCTGAGTTCAATCCCTGGTTCTGAAAATAAATAAATAAATAAATAAATAAAAGATCGGAAGAGCTTCACTCTGTGGTCTTCTGTTCAAGAACATATAATCCATGACAACATGTAAAAAGCATTAGACAAATAATAATTAAGGGCCATTCTACAAAAGACCTGAAAAAGATTCATCAAAACTATGAAGATCATGAAAACCAAGAGAAGTTGAAGAAATTTGTCACAGCACTGTGGAGCTTAATGTATTCAGACTAAACGAAATGTGGTATTCTGAGTATTATCTGAAACAGAAAAAGAACACAGTAGGAAAAACTAATGCAATCCAAATAAAATACAGATATTCCTTTAAAAGCTGTATTTCTACTGGTCCAGTAGTTGTGACAAATAAACCATATCAATGTAAAGAGTAACAACAGAAGACACCAAGGAGAATGTGGGGAAACTCAACTAACTTTCCACCATTTCTGCACATGTAAAGCCATTCTAACAATGAAAGATGTATTTACATTTTTTAAAGACTGGAGAAATAGGGAGGGGAGATAGCTCAGTGGTCTACGCACCTCCCTGGCAAGTACAAAGACCTGGGTTCTATCCCTGGTACCACATCCTGTGGCAGCTCCCTGCTGAGCTGGCCCTGGAAACCTCCTGTGGTGGCACACACTTATAATCCCAGTGCTGGGGAGGCTGAGGCCTCGAGGAGGATCACTATGGGTCTAAGCTGCATAGTGAGACCCCGTACCAAATAAATAAGTACATACATACATACATACATACATACATACATACTAGATTCCTTAAAAAGAATGGAGAAATAGAGCTTGACAGAAATAAAACTTCTTGTTGGTAATACAGGAACTTCTCTGTAATTTAAGTGTTTTCTGAAAAAACTGAGAAAAAAGTGTTTTCTATACCCCTAATTCATTCACTCTATAACATGGAAAGTAAATCACGTAACTGGGAGAATGAGAAGCTAGGTCTCTGCCCTTTATTTGTTCAACTGTCTTGACTCTTTTCTTACTTATTTATTTTTATTTATTTATTTACTTATTTATTTATTTATTTTTTGCTGTACCAGGGATTGAACTCAGGACCCTGCACTTGCGAGGCCATCAATTATTCTATTGAGCTATCTCCCTGGCCCTTGACTCTTTTCTTAAGTTAGCCTGCAGTCATATTATCTCATCTTCTCAGTTGTGAAAAATGAACTCACAGTGCGAGGGCTCCCATCCTTTGATGCAAGACCCAGGTTCCTTGCTGCATTCCCTGTGTCTGAGTAGTTACACTCAAGTCAGAGACGAAAGGACCAGGAGGCTAACATGGAGCACAGTTCTAAGCCATTCTTTCTAATTCAAGTTTTCCTATTCACAAATGATTGCACAGTTACCAAATCAGGTCTCATTATCTTGACCTTGATTGGTGTTATCCTTTGCTCTTGAACCTGCTACTGTGCAAAAGTGATATTCCATAAAATCTCCAGGAAGGTTGAGGTTCTAAGCGGATTCGAAATGGCATTTGGTAACAAGCAATGTAGAGTACAGGAGATCAAGCTGCAAGAAGTTTTACACATGACTTATGAAGTTACGCAACACTAAGTAGTATAAACAAACTAAAATATGTTTGTTTTTACAATGGCTCTTCCTACTGTGTAATTTTTTTTAAACTTAGGAGATAAAGACTTATGAGACTAGAACAGATTTATCAAGATATACTCTCATAAATAGCAAGAGAACTAATATTAAACACTAAAAACTCCTTTAGAAAATGTTACGATTTGTGTCTACATGTCCCTCCAAAGCTTATGCCCTCATAGGGAGGTTTTTCAGAGGTGACTGGATCTATGCTGCTTTGAAAATGGATTAAAGGTGTGTGTTAATTGGCATAGTCCACTGATTAGTTTAGCATTGTTCTGGGCGTGGGTGATGGGAAGCCCATTCTAGGTGTGGATTGCACTAATCCAAAGGCTTGCAACTTAGATGGACCATGAAGGGATTGCTGGAAGCTGGCTGGGATTGTGGCATGCCACCCTGCCTTGCCACCCTTCCTTGGAGCCAGGTGACTATGGACTAAGACCTCTACAAACCATAAGTTAGAATAAAATTTTCCTTCTTAAAATTGTGGGTGTCAGGTGTTTTGTCCCAGCAATGAAAAAGTAACTAAGGTAGAGATCTTTATGTTACACTGCACTTAAGGGACATATTTGTGCAAACTAAGAAATAAAAACAATTTATATACAGATATGTTATGATGATAAAGTTGAAAGGGGACTAGCGAGGGCAATGGTAGTAATTTTGTTAAAAAACCAAATTCACATCAATTTATTTCATAAGAAGCTCTAAATATTTAAAGCTTAAATATATTTACTCAAAATGCAATTGGTGATAGAGTATTTGGCTATATATTTTAGTACATGTTTGTGATACATATTGAATACATTCATCATGAGGAATAGGTTGGCCATTTGTTTTGAAACTAATTTCACTGAGGAAATAGTGGAAAACTTCACCATGGAACCCAAATATAGCAAAGGCTTGTTCTAAATAATTATCTTTGGAAAATAATGTATTCAATATGGAATCCTTAATGGGTTCTACTCTATCATAGATTCTCAATAGCTTTACTGTGGGTCAAAACCCCATGTAAGGAAGTCACGTCGGAGCAGACGGTTCACAGAAGCAGAGTATCAATTTTAACAGATTCCTTTGGAGCCTATAGCTCTTAGGGCAACATTTCTCACTCAATAAAAGAGATCTAACATTTTTGGAGGCAATAATTGTACTAATATAATTATAAAATTCACTTAAAATAAACTTTATAGAAATCACTTTAAAAATTAGTAGAATGTATGGAATGTGGTGACACATGCTGGTACTCTCAGCCCTGAGAAAGGTGAGGCAGGAGGATCTCCACAAGATTAAGTCCAGTCTGGGGTACCTAAAAAGCTCAAGACCAACTTGACCTGCATAGTGAGACCCTTCTCAAAAAAGCAAATTAGTGAAAGAGTAGAAATCATGAAAAACATTTATACAGTGAAGTAGAAAAATATACTTTACTAACATTATGGAACAATATATGTTCTTGCAATAAAATTTCTATAGGTAATGGCACATGTAAAGTTTTAAAAGCAGTCAATTTAGTTTAAAGTAATTTAGCAAAAATAAATACTATTATAAACTATCCAGTAATTCAAAAGTTGGCCCTAGTGATGACAAAGCCACTGTTACAAAAAATGTCTGTACAGGGATTCAATAAAAGAGGTCAACAAAATTAAGAACTAGAACATTGTAAGAAAATATTTTAAAATCTCATCCTGATCTTCTTCTTGATTAAAGAAATTAACTTTCATTCATCATTTCTTTACATTAGGATTTATATAGCATCTGGTATATCTCTATATACATGTTTATATTTCCTTTTACTCCAAATATGCTATAAGAAATCAAATTACCTAGTTCACCAGCAAATTTTCCTTGACTTTAAAGATCAATTCATGAAAAATAATGTTTTATTGTCATGGAAAACATTAAATATCTATATTATATAACACACAAATTGAATTTATAGCATTTAACCTTTGTAAAAATTATGTCACAATATTCTTCTATATGTCATTGTATAAATTACAAATAGTCCATAGTGCTATTAAATACCAACACAGAAATAGTTTTGCATCAATCTCATTCCCCACTAGAGTGCAGTATGAAGTTAAAATTAAAGAATTAGGGCATTTGGAAATTCTCATAACTTAAGGCATAAAAGTAAAATTACTGTATATAGCTAGTATGCACATCCACCAGTACAGTACACAATGTTTTGGGCATTCAAATAGATAGATAGATAGATAGATAGATAGATAGATAGATAGATAGATAGATATAGACAGACAGACAGACAGACAGGAGAAAGATAATGCAGTCTATGTAAGCTCACCAAAATACAGATAGCCATTTAGACATTAAAGATAAATTGGAACTAAGTCACAAAACAACAATATAAAGCATCTGTCACGTGTTACCAAACTTCTTTATCAGAAAACAGCGACTCTTCTTTATAATCTAAATTAAACACAATTTTGAAACCTTAAGAATGAGGACATTTTAATTAGAAAAGACTTCCTTTTGTGGCATGAAATGATTTTATAAAGGATTATATAAGATAAATTAAGTTTAATGGATTAGATTTCAGTTACAGCTTTTATCACACCACAGTATCCAACTAAATTTGTTGCTCTCCCAGTATGGTTCTGGACAAATTGTAAATTATGAATCAGAATTCCTATTTGGAACCAGAGAGAAGGTAATTCTACTTTATCTTGGAGGTGACTTACCATGAAATCGTCAGAATATGTTTGAGGCCAAGTAGATGCCTAGAGTTTCTTCTTTCTTCTTCTTTGGAATAGAACACAGTACCTTGTGCTTGTCAGGCAGGTGCTATGCCACTGAGCTACAGACAGCTCTCCAACCACAGTTTACATTTAGCAACTATTAACACATCTCTTAAATTTCAGTATAATTAATGCTAGCCCTTAGAATTAAGAAACCCTCTACAAATAGTCATGCTGTTATGTAGTTTGTTTACAAAAAATGTACAGCTGTTTTCCAATATTTGGACCTGCTTTAAGAATCTTTTTCTGAAGCAATCATATCCTCTGAGGTGCTTGGCAAAACATAGTCCCTAGTGCAGGGCCTCAGTGTCTCAGGCATTCTACCAGGGGTGGTAAGTCTATACTCTCAAATCTCAGGTCATTTTTTTTTCTTGAAAGGCCTTTAAAAGTGTTAACATTTCTCATTAAAGATGCACCAAATATTTTGTGCCTTCAGCAAGTTCTAGCCTACTTTGCATCTAAAAAGCTTACAGAAAACTTAAGAATGCTTTGTCCCAGAAAAATATCTGAAGACCTAGTAAAGATTTTTTTGGCTTCTCTCTGATGAAAACTTACACCAACCAAGGAACTATGCACCCTGAAGGTTACTGAAAAGTGGTTAAGATTTTATATATTAAGCAACTTCCCTGTATCTAGCATCCTTTTAGTGACTTGGGATATTAGTGTACCATGCTAACCAACACTCTATCTAGTACACTTAGGAATTCAAGAAAAATGTGAAAGTACAGTTGATAGTGGCTGTAAGATGGCCTTTGATAACACATTAAGAGAGTGTAGAAGTGTAGTATAACTATAAGATTTGGGCGTGGAAATTCAGCAGTTGTATGTCTATATTTTCACTTATTGTAAAAGGTAGTCTTGCTTTATCACTCTCTTATTCATGGATTTTTAAATCCTAGCATACTATTTCATTCTTTTTACTTTTAAAACCAAAATTTGCTTATACTTTGATTTCAACTATTGTCCATGACTGGTTTCTTCATAAGGCAGACTTCCTCTTAATATTAATTGCTTCACTTTTCCCATAACCACACTTTTGAATGGCAAAATTCTGTTAGATTTATGTTTCCTTTGAGGTCTTCCCCTTTCATTTTCATTACAGAGAAGGATGAGTCATAATATAATGAAACTGCTTGTAGTATATTTTCTTGCAAGAGAAAGCTCCCTGAAAAAATGATCCATCTGAGCTGGGTGATAGACACACTGCAGGAATGATCCTGTATTTTGCACTTTGTGGTAATAAGACCTTTCTATAATCCACTCTCCTGGAATGTAAGCAGAGCGCAGAGTGGCTCCTAGCAATAGAAAATCACAAAGGTGATCATAGATATAGGTATAAAGTTTTATATATATAGATAGATATCTATCTATCTATCTATATAGATAGATAGATCGATATATTGATATATTGATATACATAGATATAGAGTTATTCAGACAGACAGACCAACAGACAGACAGACAGACCTATGGGCATGATCATGTATAAAATTGTGATTCCCATCTTATGAGGAGGATAGTCTCTTGCTATTTTTTTGTATTTTAATAATTTTATTGAGAAAGAAGTAGCAATGAGATAGTTTCAAAACAGGTTAGTATTACAGTTACAATAATTAACACATTGCATGTTATTGACTCTATAGTAGTTGTTCCTAGTACTAGATGCGGACGTGGTATCTTGTCTAAGCACTATTAGTTAACAACTTTCTTCTCATTGAACTGAGAGAAAGGTGATGACTGCTAAATTCTGAGTCTTCCCACACAGAAGGCCATGTGGCAAGGAGCTCGTGGTTTGTCTTTATCCAGAAGTCAACCAGAAAGTGAATAGAGTAACTGAATGCTATAAGTAATGACTTGAGTGAAGCAATGCAACCTCATCCTCCTAGAAAACATCTGGACTCTGGAGCCTCAGAAACTGACGAGTAATAAATCTGTCCTTGTTCAAGCCATTAAGTTGGGTATGATATGACTATGTGGAAATACATACATACTATGCAAACTAACTAATTTGCATTAATTAATAGTGAATTTAGGAATTAATTTTAAAAGTCCAAGAAAAGTATTTGTTAAGAAAAAGTCCTAAATATCATCATTTGGACATAGTCATTATTTTAATAAATGAAGTAGTTGCACATTCTTAGTTGTTTCCCTAATCCTAAATATATTTGGATAAAATAGGTAGAAAATGAATGAATTCTTCATCCAACACACATGCATGGCAGGTTTCACTGGTTGGCCATGATAGCCTTTCCTTCAGAGCATGGATTTATTTGTGCACTCTCAACATATTCTTATAGGGACTTATCAATTATTTAGATGTGCTGTTAACACTGAAACTTATTTCCTATACTTTGAGGAATGTATTAGTCAATTTTGACATGTATAGCAAGCACCACCACAAAGAAAAAGCAACAAAAAAACAATGTGGTTATTATTTTTCACTGTGGAATCACTAGAGATAATTTTCTATTATCTGAGTAGTAAGTTTGGGCATTTATTGTTTGTAAAACAACTTTAGAATTTATGAAAAGAATCAAATTTGCAAATGATTGTATTAGTTGCTTTTCTCTCACTGCTGAGACAAAATACATGACACTCAAAGAAGAAAAGGTTCACATAGCTCACAGTTTGTAGAGGTTGGTTCCAAGGCAGGGTGGCTTTTCAGACAGGAATTATAGAGGAGGAAAAGATCAAGGTGGGAAGAAGGTAGCAAAACAAACAAGGGATGACTATAGCTCTTGCTTTGCCTTAAATCTTATCCAGGCTATTTAGGTCAGGCAGCCCTCACTCCCTTGATCCTGGAACCCCTGATCCTAGCATTGCACCTTGATTCAATCCCAGTGTCACACACTCTAGATCCAGTCAGCTCTATGAAAGCCCCACCTAGGACTGCATGAGTACTCAGGAGGACATCTAGACATAAGCCATGAAAATCGCTTTAATAAATTATAGCAGTTATTAAAGCTAAACTGTAGTGCAGGGTAGTAAAATAGACAGCAAGTAAATACACTTGTGCACTTTTCATAGATAGTAAGATAGCATATTTCTCTTTCTCAAAGGCATTATATTTAGATGGAAATTCCAGACAAAGCATGATGAACGTGAATATATATCTGAGAAGAAATGTGTTGTGCTGAGTTGTCATTCAGAGGCAGAGTGCTTGATGACAATGTGTGAGGTCCTGAGTTCACTCCCCAGAGTGAAAGAACTGTGATTACTAAAAGCTCGAGGTTAGCAAGGAAAGGTTGGGAGATGGCAGAAGATTAATTAATAAGTACTAAGTTACAATTAGGAGCCAGAAGTTGTAGGATACAACTGGACAGTATGGGACCTATAGATAATTATTATGTGCTATATATTTAAAAAGGCTAGAAGAAATCATTTTGAATGTTTTTACCATAATGAAATGATAAATGAGGAGATAAGTTTAACCTGATACAAAAGGTCCATAATGTATGTGTCTTAAACATTAGATGTTACTTTATTCACATCTAAATTTTATGCCTTTGTAGCTCAATTGAAGATTAAAAAATAATTTCAAATTAAAAAAATTATATATAGGAATGTTATTAAGTTGAAAATATGTTTTAACTTTGGACTACTTCTGTTTCTCTTTAAATTCAGTTTAAAGCATGGCATATATAATTTAGATTGTATACAGCATTATGATTAAGAAAGGACATTGCTTAG
>NW_004524635.1:1896592-1898455 GCF_000260255.1 Octodon degus
AGGTCTTCTATATCTTTCTGCAGCTGTTTCTTTATTTCAGAAGCCATTGATTCATTGCTTTCAGCTGTGTGATTTCCAATTTGTTCTGTGTTAGTGACCTCTGCACTTGTTACGGGTGGGCTTGGGTTCTGAGGCTGCATTTTGCTCCTTCTCATCATTTTGTGTAGCACTGTCTCTGACCTTTGTTGTAGAGCTTTGCTGTAGTTATAACCTTTGCAAGTACTGAAGTTCAGGTGCAACTCTACAAAGTTTGGACTTATGCAGCTGTGTCTGGCTTGGGTCTGGCTGCTGTGCTCAGCTCCTTCCCGCTGCTGCCCTTGAGGGTGAACCTGTTGTGTCCCTGTGTCAAGATGTTCTGATCCTGGACTAGCTGGTTGGATCTATCCTCTACACTCTCTGCAGGGATTGCAGCTGCAGGATTACACCTCAGGCGTGTATGACAGGCTTGAGCTGTGCCTGAAGGGGGCAAGGTGAAGTAGGGGAAGAGGAAGCTCTCCCACACACTCACAGGACCTGGGCTAGGACTGGGTCTGGGGGTTCCCGGAACTCGGCAGAAATTCCTACTGGGCAGGCGGGGTGTGGGAGGTACTGCGGAGTGGTGGAGGGCGGCCCAAGTTGGTGGGAGATGGTCCAGCCCAAGCTGCGCCTGGACTGGGACTGGTCCTGTCAGCGCAGGGTAGCAGGAAGCTCTCCCCGCACTCACCGCACCTGGGCTAGGACTTGGTCTGGTGGTTCCTGGAACTTGGCATAAATTACTTGTCCTGGAGGGCAAAATTTTAAAAATTCTATATATGTTCTAGATATGAGTCCTTTGTCTAATGGACAGTCTCCTTAAATTTTTCCACTTTGTGGGTTTAATTCTTACTCTGTCATTTCTTTTGGCATACAGAAACCTTTCAAAAACATAAAATACTAATTGTTGATTCTTTGAAGTATTTCCCATGCAGTTTGATTTTTTTCATGAACTTTTTACCTACCCCTATGTCCTTAATGTTTCTACCCAGTTATATTCCAGAAGACTTAGTGTTTCAGTTTTAATATTTTTAATCTTTGATCTATGTTGACTATAGTTTTTTTGCATGATGATAGGCAGGGTCTATTTTAAGCCTTTGGCATGCGTAAAACCAGTATTTCTAGCATCTTTTGTTAAAGAGGCTATCTTCCTTCCTATGAACATATTTGGCCCCTTTCACAAAGACAAGGTGGCTGGTTTAACTCGCAGTTCTATCTACATGTTGTAATCTGTTCCACTGATCCTCAGGTCTGATTTTTTTTGCCAGTACCATGCTTATTTTATCACAGTAGCTTTATAGTATAATTTCAAGTAAGAGATTGTGATGCCCCCTGCCTTTCGTTTGTTACATAGGATTACTTTTGCTATTCTACATCTCTTCTGGCTCCAGATGAATTTTAGGAATGATTTCTCTAGATCTGTGAGGTATGTTAATGATATTTTTATTAGGATTGCATTGAATCTCTATAACAATTTTGGGAGTATGGCCATTTTCACAATGCATGTTAGTCCTATCCAGGAGCAAGGGATGTCTATTTTCTGAAATCCTCTTTGATCTTTTTTCAGGGTACTATAATTTTTGCTGTATAAGTATTTTACTTCCATTGTGAGATTTATTCATAAGTATTTCATTTTTTAGGGTATTACTGTGAAAGAGATGGTTCTGTAATTTCTCTCTCAGTGCATTTCTTGTTTGTGTCAACAAATGCTATTTAATTTTTCCAGTTGACATTGTATCCTGCTATGCCACTGATTTTGGTTATTAAATCTACAAATCTCTTGGTGGAGTTTGTGGGGTCTTTGATGTACAGTATCATGTTATTTGCAAATAATGATTAATTTCACTTCTT
>NW_004524635.1:1899510-1900751 GCF_000260255.1 Octodon degus
TTTCTTCTCTTATCTTTATAATTTCCCAACTTCTTTGATCTTTGGACTTGACTTGCTCTTGTTTTTCTTTCTTTTGCACAAGTTTATTTATTTTTTATTCATTTTAATGAGAAAAAAGATAAAATACCAATTAAACAGTTTCAAAACAGGTTAGTAGGTTTTTGTAGGAGCTTGAAGTGCAGCATAAAATTGTTTATTTGGGCTCATTCTGTTTTCCTGTGGTGAGAATTTATTGCTGTAAATTTCCCTCTTAAGACAGCTTTCACTGCATCCCAGAGGCTCTAGTAAGTTGCATCTTCACTTTCATTAGATTGTCAATATTACTTAATTTTTTTCTTTTATTTCATCCATGACTCATTGATTATTCAGGAGGGTATTATATAGTTTCCATGTCTTTTTTAGAGATTTTAATGTCTCTTTCTAGTTTTATTGCACTATGATCAGATAATATGCATGGGAAAATTTAGATTCCTTTGTATTTACTTAAGCATGTTTTATGTGTTAGCAAATGATCTATTTTGGAGAGTATCCCATGGACAGCTGAGAAAAATATGTATTCTGACTCTGTTGGGTTGGACACTCTGTAAAGCTATACTAAGTCCATTTCTTCAGATGTTTGGTTTATTTCTGCTATTTCTTTGCTCTCTTTTGCATGATTGATCTATTTGTATCAATGGGCTGCTAAAGTTCCACAGTACGATTATATTATTACTCATTAGATTTTTCTTGTCCATTGAAATTTGTCTTATTGCTCCTATATTGAGTGCTTATATATTTATAATTGTTATCTCCTCCTTTTGCAGTTTTCCCCTTACAGGTGTGTAGTTACCCTCTTTGTCCCTTTTAATCACATGTCATTTGAAGTTGACATTGTCAGCAACCAGAATAGCTAACCCTGCTTTTTCTGTGTTTCTTTCATAGGGAGTATTTTTTTTCCATCCTTTGACATTCAGTGTGTTAATTTATTTTTGAGTTGAATTTGTTTTTTGCATGCAATATATTTTTGGATTTGGTTTCTTTTCCACTCTGCCAATCTGCCTCTTTTTATTGGTGAATTGAGGCCATTTATGTTGATAGTAATAACTGATAGGTATTGACTTGTCTTTGTCATATTGTTTTCCTATGGCAGAATCCCTACTTTTCTGCTTTGCTTAATTGCTTGCTCTGCTTGGTTGTTCTCTTCCATTGTGGTTTAAGTTGTGGTCATTTTTGTCTCTTTCTGTCAGTATTCTTCATAGGGT
>NW_004524635.1:1903565-1923428 GCF_000260255.1 Octodon degus
ACTTATTCCACTGAGCCATCCCCCAGGCTCCTATCTGTTCTTTCTGATGTGCAAACTTTTTCCACTGTGAGGAAGTGAATTTGTACACTCCTCTTTGTGACATGTTTATTGAGACCAGTGCAATAGGGATCTTTTCTTTAGAATATTTTAAGAGATGATAGACAATTTTAATTTGCATTTTTCTTATTTAATTTTTTTTTTATAATTGCAGGTCTCAAGTCTTTAGCAACACGTATGAAATTTGTAAGATCATTGTATTTGATTGACACTTCTCAAAATTAAATAACTCAAGTAATTGCTACAGAGGCAAGTTGAAACCAGTGGGCTAGATTTCCATAAAGTTCCTTCACATTCCAAAATTTCAGAGTTGTATTACCATATATCTGCATTTTTAATATTTATGGTGGTACAGCATTGCTATTTTTTGAAATCTTATTTTTCTAGCTTATTGTACTTTCAACTAGCAAGTATGTGCAAATTAAAAGATGCCTTAACTCAAACTATTTCATTCCAGAAAGGATGAAATTAGTAATGCTGATATGCACTGAATATTGTTTATTTTTAAGCTCAGTTCATTATATCTCAAATCTATCAAATAAAAGCATGATCTACTTTATCTGACTCACACTTGAAGTGATGAATGGAAAAGCCTACAGAGCTTTTAAGTTGTGAATATTAAAGGATAATTTATAGTTTAACAGTCATCTGGAACATAAATGAAATGCTACGAGAATATTTAAGCCAAATGAAATAGCACAATAGAAAAATATTTACATATAATCTCCCCAGTGTCACACTCATTTCTAATGCAATCATGCTTATTGAAGAACAACTTGCATTTTGGCCCTAGTGTAAGTTAACTTTTAATTGTGTGTGCAAAAAGCATAGACAATAGTATTTCCTTTTGAAAATAATATAGAAATATATAAATATATTGAAATCATTCAATGTTTACATTCATTGTTTGAAAGAAAGTCTTTTCCGTGTTATAAGCGCCCCCCACACACAAAGAATGGTGTTAATCATACTTGTTGAAGTCTTTTTAGACAAAGTTACTTTGGATTTGTCCTCTATTTAACTATGTTTAACCTAAAAATTTTATTTGGTTTTATTGCAGGGTAAGATGCAAGGAAATATGAAACAGTGGGTTTGAGATAAAATCATGCTGTTTGTTTGGTTTGAGGGGGTGGTATCTGGAATCAAATTCAGAACCTTGTAGTTGCCAGGCAAGTATTGTATGCGAGGTATATCCCCAGACCTGCACGCTGGCTTCTAATATAACTTTTAATAATACTTCCTCGTTGAAATTCGTAGCCTAAATTAGGGCTCTCCTGGTTCATTGGTCATATGATTGAACCCTAGAGTTTTCATGTTCAACTACATCACTAGCATTAAAAAAAATTCTTTATTTTGAGACAGGGGCTCAATAAGTTGTCCAGACTGGGCTTGAATTTAGAATCCTCTTGCCTCAGCCTCCCAGAGTACTTGGATTATGGCTGTAGGTATTCCTTTAGTTGTTTGTCATAAATCTACCAAGGTTTATATTCTGATTGCTTAATTAAACAAGTTTACTTAACATGCAGGAGTTAGAAAGTCAAAATTTTTCTTCAGTAATATCAATATAAGGAAAGTATCTCAAGACAATCTTTCATATCAATACATTAAGGGTTGAGAAAAGATCTGTCACTGTAAGAGGAAGTATTCTCCAAAACTCAGACAAATTCATAGGCAAGGTGATGTAACTTGAATAATGAAATTTAGAGAATGAAAAATACTGACTTTAAGAAGTGGGTCAACCACAGAAGCAAAGGTGGGAGAAAGATAAATGTCACCTGGTTTTACCATAACACTTCTCTGAAGAGATTAGTCCAATAGAGGATACCTGGTGTGGGACATGACCACCTGTGCTATGAAAGATGATAGAGATGTTCATTACACCTCTTGGGCCACTTTTACTATTGAGTTGAATTTATAAGTGCTCATTTTAAAATAATGAAGCATATCAGGGCAAAATTGTGCTACAATAAGTACAGAATAACAGATGGCACATGAAGGTTAGCATAGATACAGTTCTGAACTTACAAAGTCCTAGTTATTTCATTCTCTCCATTTGGATGTTATAACTGTTAAGTGTCCTTTTCATTTCATCTAATATTTTTCCTATAAATCTGAATGCAAGTGGAAAATGAGTGAAGAGAACTTGAAATACCTTTGGTCCTACCGTTGTGATATTCTAACAAAATCCTGGCATCTTTTATTGGTTAATGCTCTTAGAGGATGGCTTACACACCCATAGTCATAAAATAATAATTTATTCAAGAGAAGTGTTTAGAAAATAGGGATCAACACCATATTTGAGATGTAGCAGTAGTTAATTGACACTGTATATGAATGACATTTACAAAAATGTTGTGTTTTTCAAAACACTAATAGTTCAGAAGCTGCTAGATGATCTTTAGCTTTTAAGTGTCATACATGGATGAAACTCATTACAAATATTAATTCATTTAATCCTCAATACACTGTCAATTAGGTAGCTACTGGAAATCTCTCTGATTTATAAATGCAGAAGCTGAGAATTTAGAGACCTGGGAGGAAAAGATGAGTTATAGCAGAGCTGAGTAAAGACAGTACTGAATTAAGAGTTTGATGATATCTTCAATCTAGTGTATCAAGCGATGATAACCTACAGTCTAAAATCTTTCCACATATACAACGGGATGAGCAAATTCTTTAGAAGTTGTATGGACTTTCTTTACTGAAATTTCCTCAATCATTGATCAAATATCTTTCTAGCACCAACTTTTAACTGGCATCATGTAGGCTACAAATATACTGCAGTCATTTATTTAATTGACGCCTATTAAAATAAGAGTACTAAACACCAATCAACACCATATGTTTTACAATCGACTGGTAATACATATCTGTTTCTCAAATTTATGCTAACTAGTTGGCACTTTGGTGGTTTAAACTATTTTAAAAGACCATAATTAATTCACAAAAATCAACTCATAAAATATAAAACCTCTCCCACAACGATCAACTTCCCCCTCTACTGGCTTGTTCTCCTTTTGTTGTCAGGATGCAGAAAACTTCACTGGCCTAGGTGAAAGGCCACATGATTAAAGCAGCTTGAATCCATGAATTGCTAAGGAAGGCTATCACTGAACTCTTTCACAAGAATTAATTTTCATTGTATGATTTCCTAGGCATTTGTACCCATTACAGCAGTTGGCATTACTCTACTAATACCCATACCTTAATGTGAATTTACTGTAAACTATTTTATATGAATTTAAGCAATCACTATTTTTGAAATCTTATGACTGACCTGAGGAAAGACAATCCTTCTTTAGAACAGATAAAATTGGAATTCCAATTCCAAATCTACCTTTCACTACCAAAACAGGAGCACAGACAGAGGTCACACAAATACGGGAATGGAAGAGCCTTATTTTTGGAATTTATTCTATAAACGAACAAAAAAATTAAAAAGGCATTGGATTTTTGGTAGCAAGTGAAAATTAAAAAAAAATTCATATTTTCATAAGCTATCTCTGGCAGCACTACGGAGAGGAGCCTGAAGTAGAGAGGGAAGACCATCACAAGTGGACTGATATTTCCTGCTAATTCCTGCATAAAAAGTCTTGCTTCATACTATGATGCATTAGAAGAAGCAATACACAGACTGTGCTATTTTAAGCAAAATTATCATGTGTATACATGAATGCGTGTGCATATATACTATTTGCAAATATCTTGAGGACTATCCACAATCTTGTGTATGTGTGAATGAATACACACACACACACACACACACACACACATACACACACACACATATATATGGATAGATAGAAATAGATGCATGCATACACGCATACATACATACATATATAGATTGTTTAAATGTCATTGTAGCAGAAACAATTTTGCTTTTAAGGCATTTATATTTCATTTGTTCTTCTTATCAGGAGTTCAGACTTTTTGCATAGCTGAAATTGTTTACAAAGATAAGTAAACCAACAAATTCACAAATGAATGGGATAGAAGATAATACAGCCTGATTGCTGGTAAACAGAGCCAGGGTACTGATTTACAGGAAGTCCTACTGGAGAATACAATAAGCTTCTAAGCTTCTAAGCAAAACTAGAAATTTTGTTATTTCTCAAAAAGCTACACAAGCCATTCCTAAACCTGTCACTGCAAAACTTTTACAATTTCTTTCATTGTCACAATATTTGTTTTAGGGAGTTTCACTCATATACTAAAACTACACTCAGTGTTAACGTTGACCTCTCTCTAACACCAGCTTTTCCTACTGGGATTCTAAGAAAAGATCTATTAGACTATTAATGTTCTACAGCATCAATTGTAAGTACATGAAATCTTGTCTCCAGCATTCAGAATGCTCCCCACGTAGGAAGTATACATTGTGCAGTTCAGAAAAAGGTGCTCAGGTCATCTCATCCGGGGTGTCCACGAGGAACCCCAATGCAAAAGCCCACAGCAGGCACAGATTCTGCTTCCTCCAGCCACATCTTAGACATCTTCTGAGTAACAGGAATTTCATAGACACACGTAAAGTCATTTTACTACATTTAAACCTAGAGTTAGAAGGAGTAACTGATAGCACATGTGGGTTAGGATGAAGGGGTCCCAAAGAGGATAAGAGAGAAGAAAGGAAGGAGTTGTAATGCTTCTAGGCAAATTGAGACCGGATTGTGGATTTGTGGATCTACAACAAATGTAATCAACTAATGTAAACATTAATTAATATTAATTGCAATTAATATTATATATATATAGAGAGAGAGAGAGAGAAAGAGAGAGAGATTTATTACAGCAATATGAATCTTTATCCTCCTGCTCCCTATCAGAGATCTTCCACTTTGAAACTTGTTTCATGTGCCTCTCTTCAGGTGCTGATAGTAAACCAGATGTGAACAGCACAAAATTGTTTTGCCCGACACGTAACAAAAGCAGCAAGTGAAGGACAGATGTGGGTCCTAAGCAGGTGATGCTGTGTTGCTTTGTGTCTGTTGCTTGGTAAGCATCGGCACGACTTCCAACCAGCACTTCTAGGGTGCTGGGAAGCGAGCCCCACTCAGAGCGCTGGCTATACGCTCACCTTCATGTGCCATCTGTCATGCTCTACTCATTGTAACACACTTTTGCCTTCACATGTTTGCATCATTGGAAAATGAATACTTACCAATTAAATTCAACAATAAAAGTGGCCCGGTGGGTGTAATGAAGCAATAAAAAACAGTGTTCTTGGTAAGTGTTGCCATCACAGTTTGAGGTTTTTAAATTGCTGCTGAGAAGTAATTTCTAAAACAATTACTTGTGGGCAAATATATTAATAATATTCAAATACAGACAGAAGTGGAAATCAGCGCTGAGAGATGGGAAATCTGAAGTTGAAACTGCCATTCTTTCTGCGAGGAGGCATATGCTCTGAGTTGAGTACCAGAGCATATGCTAATTCTTTTCCGATCTGTGCCCTTTGTGAGGATGCTATATTTACAAGGCATACTGAGTAGATGTTTTGAGGATAATTCCTTTTCTGTTGATTCTTTTAAATTTGTGTTAGTAGCCTTCATCTCGTTTTAAGAGAGGAAAAGGATTCCTATGAACTGTGTAGAAGTAACTTCACTAACTGCATGTGCCAAGGGGTTTGCTATGGTCACCAAGCATGGTGGCCGGCAGCTGCACATTTGCAGAGCAAACGCTAATATCATACATTCTAAGGGTCAGGGTTATAAAAGCATTAGCCTGGCGCTACAGAACAAGCTCACGGGATCTAGAGAAACTGGGTAATGAAGCAAAAATTAATATCAGAATGTACAATAGTGATCTCTACAAGTGACCTTATGCCTCTGCTGTGTTCTTCAAAATGAAGCTTTAAACTATTAGACCTATTCATCCACAGTAAATAAATGACATAGATATGGACTTTTTTTCTTTTAACTACAGCTTTCCATTATAATAATTTTGGGTGTAATTTAACATACTTTAAAATAACAATAGCCTACCACTTTACTATTATTATGGATAAAGGATAAAATCTGAACAGCTAACATTTATGAAAATGCCAGAAAAGTACTTAAAATTCATATCTCAACAAAATTGTCCCTCATTGAATATGACTCATTATTAATCTATAAGAAATATATCAAATTTCTATAAGAAATATGTCCAATAATTATTACAAAAGCAGTGGTTATTTCAACTAATAATTTAAAAAAGAATTAAGTTAAATGCATTTTCTCCATAAATATGAGAAACATAAAGCGAAACTGCTTTTGGTATTGCTACTAGTATTATTATTGGTCTAGTTAAATATTTTTTATACTGATAGTTTAGAGCTATTTTGCCTAATGTAATAATTAGGCTTATCCCTAGAGCATATTATTTTTCTAGGGTTAATTATAACTATAGAATTATGAGTCGTAGACTATATTTCATTTCTAATACAGCTCTATTATTTTTCCCCGTTTCAGAACAGGTTATCAGGACAGGTACACTACTTGACATATTGTACATGGTGTTCTTTATAGTTATTCAGAGTAGAAGACGTAAGAATGATATCTTGTCTATATAGAATTAGCACAAAACTTTCTTTTTAGTGAACTAAAGGAAAATAAATATAGAACAATCTTAACTATGTAGTGCACACATATTTTTTTTCCTTTCTACATTTCCCCTTTCCCTATCAGTTTGTCTTTTCTTTTGAACAGTTCCTTCAGACTTCTCAATCTGGGTTGCATATTTTGGAATATATATATATATATATATATATATATATATATATATATAGTTTTTTTTTGCGGTACCAGAAATTGAACTCAGGACCTTGCATTTGCAAGGCAGGCACTTAACTTGCCGAGCTATCTCCCTGGGTTTGAATCTTATTCATTTGTTTTTTCACACTAGTCAGACAATACAATATTTACACATATTGGTCTGAAATATTTCACCTATGAGTATGGCCTTGAGTTTCATCCATTTACCTATAAAAGACTCCATTTTATCCTTTCTGATGGCTGAATAGTACTTAATTTTATGTAAAACGTATCTTTTTAGCCATTCACATTTATTATTTTAATCTTAAAGTTAATAGTCATTTAAAAAAGTAGGAGACCTTAATAAAATGTACAGTACTAGTAAAACTTCAACTGCTGGATCAATTTTTTGATGCATATCATTTTTTATGTATGTAGTTTGACAGAGAGTATCACTGTGTAGTTTAAACAATCCTCACAGCAATCTTCCTGCCTTAGCCTCCTGAGTGCTGGAATTATAGGTGCACACCATCATATCCAGCTTGATGTAACTTCTAAATAAATTTAATTAAAATAAAAATCATGTTAATAATAATAATAAAAAGACTTAAGAATTTAACATTTCCATCATTTAAAAAATTTCACTTTATGTAAAACACAAGGAAGATGTACCATTATCTTGGGACAGATCCTTATGCAATTCCTTCAAAGAGGCAATCTTTAAAAAGTCAGATTCTCCATATCTAACAAAGACTCTTCTCATCTCCATCATATATAAGAACTTGTATAGTGATTACTATGACAATCAGCATGCAATTTTCCTCTGTCCAGCTACCCTGAAATGACCCCACTCATTAATATCTCTCTATCCTACTCAGAGGAATGAACTGAGCCTCTCAATTATAGTGCCCTACCCCTGAGACCAGAAATTGAAATATGATGCTCAGACTAACAGATTATGATATATTGTCCCAGCAAAGGACATATAATCCAGGAATAGGACAATAAGAATATATACAACTGATGTTCGGATACTGGTAGTTTGTTGTTGTTGTTCTCTCCGGATTGCAAGCTCTGTTGTCAGCATTGAGCTCCCAACAGCCACTGCTTCCCCAAAGCAAAGAAATCCTAACCAAATGTGCTAGGCAGATTTCTTTCCTTCTTTCACTTCAATGTTTTAGACAGTCTTGCAATGTAGTTCAGGCCCCTCTCTTGCACTCACTACCTAGACCAAGTTGGCCTTGACTTTGTCTCCATCTTCCTCTCTGCCTCCCAATTTCTGAGATTACAGGCATACATGCCACATCTGTGTTTTCAAACCTTATCTTTTGGTTCCAGTATCATTGTAGTCTCTTTTTAAGGTGAATAGAGCTAACATTTAATCAGCAGTGTATCCCGCAGAAAAAGATGGCCAGCAACTCTCAAGAGTAGGACACGCGGCTTCTCGTGTCATTCTGCTGGATCACCAGTTCTGAGAAAAAACAGCTGTCTGGTTGTTAGAACACTCAGCAATCCTGTGTGTGAGCCTTCTGGGAAGCAGATCTTCCATCCCCAGCCTGACCTTCAAAAGATTTCTGATATAATGGCTAAGAATTTGATTATATGGTGAGAAACTGATATCATGGCCAATATGATCAGAAGCCCCTAGCAAGAGATGTTTAGTGTCCAACAATGATTTGTAGTCGTGCTTTATTTCACAATCAGTAAATAATCCTGAATTTCAGTAGAACTATAAAGAAAAGCAAAGTGAAAGGAGAGAGAATTCTGGAACTCTAGCAGAATTATTTGATTTTAAGCCCTCTCTTACTATGACATGTTCCTTTAACTTGTTATTCTTCCCATTCGTAAATGTCAATAAATTTCCCCTTTTTTATCTAACTTTCCTATTTTTCTTTCTCAAAATACTTGATTTGGTTTTAGCTCACTTGGAACTTAAAGAACATGATAGGGTTGATAATGATGCTGTTAATGAATATGCCCTTTGGCATGTTGGCTAACTTTCTTCTTTTTGACTATTTAAGTTAAAGGCACTTGAAAAATAGCAGGTGCTAGAAGATCACTTAAAACTTTGTGCATCCTTAAAAGCAACAGATAAAATATTCATAGGAAAGATGTCTTCCTTATACTAGAAAAATGAAAATAACTGACTATTTTATCATGAAGATGGAAAGTTGAGATCTAGGGAAGTCAGTATAAAATTTGTTACAAGTCACTAATGATAGGTACTATTTAACGATACCCTGATAAATTGCTTGATGTGCTACAGTCACAAAAGGGGTTCACTAGTGCATGCCTGTGATTCCAGCAACTTAGGAAGCTGAGGGTGCAGCATTATGATTTCAAGCCCATGCTAGGTAATATAACAATTTGGCAAGATCTTGTTTTCAATTAAAAATTTTTTTTAAAAACTGGGCTGTACCTTAGTGAGAAATAATGGGCTCAATATCTAATATAGCAAATGCAAATAACTAAAAGTAAAAAAAAGTGTTATCAGGTATCTCTCTAATCTTATAACAACTCTGCTCTATGTTGTCAAACCATACCAAGTGTATCTTGATAAAGAAAACTTGGTTTTAAACACAGTCTACCTAACACCAGTGCCCAATTGCCTTTTACTGCAACTTTAGAATTCATCTTTCCATGCATGTGGATGCAGTTTAATAATAAAAAGGCAAGAAATAGTACTTATATCATGCTTTCTTCAGAGGAAATTATTAGTTTGCACAAGTTAAATTCCATTAGAGAAAATTAATGATGCATCCTTATGGGTATTTCATATCTCATCCACATTCAAAAAGCCTTATACTTGACATTTTCCTTCATGTCCCCTTCAGGCGGAAATAGTTTTTCCATCACTTTGTTTATTTAAGTTTACTCAAGGGCTAATATGACACTTTCATGACATAGACATTATAATTGAAACATGTCTTTCTTCTCTAATAGATTCTGAAAATTTGAGGGAAGAAATTCATGCTTATCATTTTTTTCTTATAAAATTTTCTACTATAAAGTAATGTAATTGTAGGAATTTTGAAGTAGATATAAACATTAGAACTTTAGTTAGCCAATTATTCTAACACTGTTTTCCCAAAAGCATCCTATAAGAAATTAACAGGTACTACACTGGAAATATAAGGTGTGATTATAAATCAACTTGTAAACTCCTGAATTAAATAAATTTAGGCACAATTATTTCCTGCAGGTCATCTTAAAATCATTAATGTATTATTTTTAACGGTTATTTCACAAATGTAGAAAATAACAATGGGGTTTTCCTAATTTACTGAGCCATTGGACACTTTTATGATCTCAAGATTTTAGATATGTTTTCAGGGGGGTTGAGTAGATAGATAGATATAGACACACTTACTCTCAAAGCTCCAATCAAGAGACTTGAATATTCACCACAAAATAACTATGTGATGAATAAACCTGTATAAACATATTAAACAGTGTTTGATGGCTGATATCTTTAGTCATTAGGAGAGCATAACTGAAATCATGAGACTGTACTATTAAACACCCATTAAGATGGCTAAATTTTCAAATAAAATGCTGTCAATACCAACTATGATTTTTTTTTTTTTTTTGGAACCAGGGATTGAACTCAAGCCCTTGCACTTGCCAGGGAAGCCCCTATTCCACTGAGTCATCGCCCCGGCCCCCCAACTATGATTGAGACAGAGAAATTGAAGTACTCATAAATTATTGATGAGAAATTTAAATGACAGTTACATAATAGTTTGGGGGAAAATAGATCATAATTTCTTATGAAATTAAGCATGCTTTTAAGATAATACTGTTTCTAAGTACTTACCCCAGATAGATGAAAATTTAAACATCAAAAAATTGTTTGTAACTATTTCTGAAACCTCTTTCTCTCTATCTTTTTTTTTTTTGTATTTTAGAGAAGGGTCTACAAGGTGTTCAGGGTCTCATTACTAGATCGGACTCATAGTGATCCACCTGTTTACAGCCTTCCAAGAGCTGGGATTACAGGCATGTGTATCCAGTCTCAATTGCTGTCTCAGCATGCCCTCCCTGGTGGAATGGAATCTCTCTTTATAATCATCAAAACTGAGGAAAATCCAAGTGTCTTTCAACACTGGAATAAACTGCAAACTATGATGTGCTCATACCACAAAAAACCTCTCTGCAAATTCTAATACTGTTTTCCCAAAAGCATTATATAAGAAAAACAGAAGATGTGATTATAAATCGACTTGTAAAATCCTGAATTAAACAAATTTAGGCAGAATTATTTCATGCAGGTCATCTTAGTAAACTAGTGGCACTCAACTTGGGAGGATCTCGAAGTTTTATCCTAGGGGTAAAGACCACTTGTAAAAGGATGCACCCTTTCAGCTTTGCTTATGTTACATTCTTGAAACATCACCAAATGAGTGAGGACCCTCCCTGACCCTAAGCTTCAGCTCAGACTCACAGCCCAGGGCACAGAACAGGCAGATGGGCAGGAAAGGAGTGGCCTCCTTCCTTGGACCCCTAATGAATACCTAGGCACAGGCAGGGGCAGTCCAGGGCTGGTCCCAGGTTTCCTGCACCAGTGTGGATGGGACATGTTGGTGGCCACTCCTACTCTGGACTCATAGTGCTGCAGTTTATCTGGTGACCCAGCAGAAGTGAGACAGTCACTCATCCCTACATCAGGAACCAAGCAGAAGTTACAATTTGTGAAATGTTGGCCACCTTCAGGGAGAGGGCAGGGAAAAGGCTACAGCGATTTATCTGCCCCAGCCAGTGATTAAATCTCTGTCCTTGGTGAAGCAGGACACTGTAACAAATACAACTGTATGGAAGACAGAAAGAAACTGTATCATAGGGGCAAGTCTTGTATTTTAGGACAGTTAATCACACTTTTTTCCAGTTTTGCTTCAATTTTGAGATCTATGATCCAAACATTATGGATAATTTGTAGCTTTTCAGTTATAGTCTCAATTAAAAAAAATGATTACACTAATTTTTACAGTGCTATCAAGGCAAGAGAATTTCAGTTTTACTGAATTCCAGCTAGGATTTTGTATTGTATTATATGTTTAAAGATTTTTGCTAGCTAAATGAGGAAAACTGGTGACTCATAACTATGAATATTGTTTTAAAGTAGTTTTATCCATTTTTTCATTGTTATGCCTGCTGTGTTTTGTTCAGCACCAGAATATCCTTTGTCATTTTTTACTTTATATCTTTCTGCATGCTTATCCATTGGGTTTTTTTAAATAGAGATGGACTTAGCATTTGATTGTATTTTTTAGCTTGTTGACATACTTAAGATAATTCCTATGTTTGAATTTAAATCTACTGTCTCACTATTTCCCATTCTTTTTCTCTAGCTTTCTTTTTATTATTTTATTTCATTTATCATCTTTATTACCTTATCAGTAATATTTGTTTTATTATTTTTTATCCTTTATTTCAGAGCATACATCTATAATTGACTACTTAGAGTACATTAGAAGAAATTATTTTTACCATGTATTAATTTCTATTTTTACCACATATTGAAAAATCCAAGATAATGTTAATAAAGATTTTTAACTGATGTCATTAACTACTTTGCTTTCTGTGTATCATCATTTATTCTAATTTATATATTAATTCATATTTTAAATATTAATTTAAATATCTTCTTTAAATTTACTTTGATGCCCAGAGACATTACTTTGATTTTATTTATATTCATTTATGTTTTGATACTACTGGGAAATGGACTCATAGCCTTCATAGGAAGCTACAGCCTCACTTTTTAAAATTTTATTTTGGGGCTGGGGAGATTGCTCCGTAGAATAAATGCTTGCCTGGCAAGCTCAAGGGCCTGAGTTCAATCCCTGGTTCCACAAAAAAAAAAAAAAAAAATTATTTTGAGACAAAGTCTTGCTAAATTACCCAGGTGGGACTTGAATTTATGAATCTTCTGATTTAACCTTCACATATAATGGGATTAAGGTATGTGCCACTGTACCTTAACTATTGTTTTAAATAATCACTATTTTCTTAGATTCACTGTACATTAATTATTTTGATGGTTAGCTCTTAACTGTACTAATGTACTCTCATTTGCAAATATCTTCCCTAAGAATAGTGGTCTTTCTTAACATTTCATTTAGCATTGGTCTCTTGGTAAAAATTCTTTCTGAAGTAATTTCATTATCTTGTTTTCTGAAGAACATTTTCAATATGTATGGAATCTATGTCAGAAGTAATTTTTATTCCAAATTTGTAAATATCATTCAATGACATTCTGTTTCTATTGCTTTGCATTGAACAGTCAGCATTCGTGTACTTTTTAAACATAATGTTCATTTTTATATTTTTAAGACTTTCCATTTTTATTTTATTTTTAACATATTTCAAAATGTAAATGATCGTAAGGTTTGTTGACTTTATCCTGCACAGTAGTTTTAAATTTGTCATTTAAAACTTTTTGTCAATAGTAGAACATTAAGTAATAATTCTTATTTCTTCTACTCTAGAGTACGTCTTCTCTCCTTTCAGGACGATAATGAAAATTATATTTGACCTTACCGAGATGAACCTTTTACCTCCATCTTTTTTCTTCTGTGTTCTTACATTTTTGCAAGAATTAGTGTTTTAGTCCAGAACTCTTAAGGATGTGTATTTCAGCTCTATAATTTGATTTTGACTTATGTTATACATACCAGAATTCTGTATCATCACTTATATGTTTTTCATGAGTCTCAGCTCAAAGTCTTCTCAAAAGTCAAAGATATTTGTCCAAAATTATGAACCCTAAGATTTATGTGCCCAATAAGGGAGCTTGTAGGTCTTCTTAGCATCCCAGTCCCTTAGGACCTATATTCTGCTCTAGCGCAAAGACTCATGACTGCACTGTTTAGAGCGAGATAAATACCCTGGTGTACAAAAGCTGCTAAAAGTGTTTATCTCACTTCTTTTTGGTTCCTTTTTCTCTGACATCCTGTATCCCAAAATCTTGTCTTTCTTTATTTTTCTCAAACTTCAAAGATCTTTTGGCTGTTATTTAACAGAGCTTTTATAGCTCTGGAGAGAAGTTGTGCTTGAAGGGGAGACTGGCTTGATACAGTCCTCTGTGTCATCAAAATGTATGTCTTCTTCTACTCTGTGTATTGCTTTGCCACAAGCATGTACTCATGACACTTATGTATAATTTATTAAGAAAGTATAAGGTTCAATAATCCAGTATAAAGATTAGCAAACAGATAGAAATTATGTATATAATAATGGATACATAAGAATTTTTAAATACCAATATGAAAAAGAAAACCAAAATGAACAAAGAACATTTTGGTTGCATTCGACGACTTCTCCTAGTGATTTAAAAGGTATAATTAAGCTTAATGAAAGAGATTTCACATTCAGAAGAAAATGATGATACACTGAAGAATATCTTGGAGGTAACACTGATCTGGGCAAGAAAGACATATCATAAGCTTGATTTGGAAAGAACATTCAAAGAAAAATAAGCTTCAGGATAATTAATGCTACCGTACTAAATATTGTGAGAAATAATTGTAAGTTTTTATACATGAGTGATATCTGGGAATAGGTACAGAAAATGAGAAAGGTTACACTTTTCATCTGTTACTGAATTTCGGGTGTCTATAAAATCAAAGATATGAAAATATTATTATCTCAATAACATTATTGCTTGAACATGTATGTTTAGAATTTCCTTTTAGAAATTTTATATCATTTTGCCTCATATTTTGTGTCCCTACACAACTTTAAAAAATGGACCTAAGTTTGAATTACTATAATTAAAATATGTACCTTGAAGTCAGGCATGACAATAGAACATATTTCCATATAAAATAAACATCTGAACACATAACCTACCCCCAGTCATCACATAAAAAAACTTACCAAGCATGACCTCCTTTACCCTGTAGTTATAACTCATCATTTGCTTTAACTAGAAACTAAGATTTTGGGGAAAATTTTGATACAAAATATAAAACAGTTACATATATTTAGGGTATATCATATTTTATTTTGATACACATTTTCATTGTGTAATATTTAAGTCAGCTTAACCAAATCTTTCTCCTCAAACATGCGTTATTTCTTTGTGGTAAAAAGATTAACAATCTTTGCTTATAGCTCTTTGAAGATGCAGTCAGTACCTCACCATTATGTGTAGACATCCTACCATATGAAGCTAATTTATGCCTATCTAACTATAAGTGCTTGTTGATCAGACCCTTTCAATTTTCCTCTCCCCTTCATCCTAAACAGTCTCTTGACACTGTTGCTCTACTTTCAACTTTTAAGAGACCATCTCTTTTAGATTCCTATATGTGAATAAGGTCATGTTTTTTTACGCCTAGCTTATTTCACTACATAATCATTCCTATTTATCATCACTTATAAAAATCAACTTAAAATGGAATCAAGACCTAAATGTAAGACCTGAAACTATGAAATTCTAGACAAAACACTCTCAAACACTGGAATGGGAAACACTTTTATGATAAGACATCCCAAAGCATAGGAAATCAAAGCAAAAGTGTATAAAGGGAATTGTATTAAACTACAAAATGTTTGTAAAGCAAATGAAGTAATAAGCAGAGTGAAATACAAAGTACAGTCTAGAAGAAAGTATATATAGCAAAACAACAGGTTGATAACAATAATATAGAAGGACCTCCAGAAACAAAACAAAGAAAACCCACTTTAGAAAACAGCAATAGATCCAAGTAAACACTTCTCAAAAAAAAAAAAATGCAAACAGCCATAAACTATATGAAAAAAATCTCAGCATCACTAAATATTAGGATAATGCAAATCAAAATCACAATGAGGTATCACCTCACCCTAGTAAGAACTGTTAACTAAAAAGACCAAAGATGCATTCTGGGGAAGACTAGGAGAAAATGGCAAGACTGCAGACTTCTAATGGGAACTTAAACTAGCATGACCTGTATAGAAGTAGAATAGAGGTTCCTGAGCAACTGATCTGATCCTTGAGTTCTCCAGAAGTATTCATGTGTTTATGCTCTGTATTAACTATAGAAAATATCTGGTGGCATCTTTTTTCTGGATCATGGCATTGTAAATTTCAATAAGTTTGGCTTCTTTAACACCTATAAAAGTATAAATTAACAGCCACCTTAAGTTCCTTCTGCTGTTTCTGCAAATCTCAGACTTAATTTGCTCTGAGGTTTCAATAAACACACACACACACACACACACACACACACACACAGTGGGAAAGAAACACAATCTGCCAATCCCATCTGTGCACTCTGTTATCATTTTAAGCTCTGAGGTTTTCTGTCTCTTTGTTTCACCAAGCTCTATCTGCCTGCCCAACTAGAGTACACTTGTCTTCTCAGATTTAGACAAAGTATGGAAGCAAATTCAGAAGATATAAATACCATGATTTGAGTGTTTTCTTCAATGCATACTTAATTAGGCAGCAGCATTAAACACTGGGTAACAATAAGACTGAATGCGAGGACTATCATAAAAGGGTTCCTAAAAAAATAATATAACGCTAAGCAATGAAAATATTCTAAATTTTAAGTTTCACTTTGAAGTTCACATAGTCAAGGAATTAGTGTTACTGTTAAACAATGCAATGTGTAGTCAAAAAGGGAAAAGAAGGAAGAAGCACATACAGATTATTAGTGTAGGAAGGAGTTACAGGAGCCCTGGATGACCTGGCTTCTTTCTATCCTCATTTTTCAGATGAGAAAACTAAAATCAAAAGTTTCAGGTGAATTTCCTGAAGTAACAGCTTTTTTAAAAACAGAGTCCTAACTTAAGTGAGATATCGTTAAGCATGGAAGAGAATTAATATATCACATATATGCACATAAGAGATATATATATGAAGAATTCATTAATTATACTTTAATCATGAAAAAGGTGTTGTTTTATAGAAGGAGTCTAGTCAATGATAGTAATTAAAATTAGGATTTTTTGGGGGGGCAGGTGTTTTGGGAATTGAACTCAGGACCTTGTACTTGCCAGGCAGGTATTGTGTCACTGAGCTGCATCCCCAGCCCTAGGAATGTTTAATATTTATTGGATATGATTTTTGAAATTTATTTCTACTCTATCTAAGAAACTTCATAAAATAGGCACTAAGACTTGTTTATGCCACAGGGGAACTTATGTCAGGCAGTCCCAGCAAGGTCAAGATCATACGCCTAGAAGCTGTCAAAGAGGGAACAGTCACCCTCAGAATCCCTAGCCCAACTATTATACCACCCTGCCCTAAGAAAATGTATATTTAGGTTTGATTAGCTAGTTAGAAGAAGTTGCTTCATCCACCTTTTGTTCAACCTTAATCGCCACAAGATGATGGACTCAACCATGATAAAACATTTAATAAAGACACTTTGTTTCATTCTTAATTCTTAATGTTTAAATAACAGCCAAAAACTTATTTCACTCTTACATTCATAGAAAACTTTTACTTACAAGTGAAAAAAGTCCAAGTGACTCTCTCTCTTTCTTTCTCTCTCTATACATGTATAAAAATATATAGAAAGATAGATCTCTCTCTCTCTCTCTCTCTCTCTCTCTCTCTCTCTCTCTCTCTCTCTATCTTCTCCATAGCCATGATCAGCACCTGATGAAAAGTGATGTATAATTTCCAGAAAATACTGTGGCAAAATTAAAGGAAGTTGCACAAAATAACAGCTCTTAAAGCTGAGAAGGCTTCTAAATAACCACGTGGTGGCCTTGCAATAGGATTCTCTGGGAATCCTTGTTGCCAATTTCTTAATGCCTGCTGCCAGTTTATGGGTACACTTGCAGATTTCAAGGTGCTCCCCATTTTATTAGACTGCAAGTGTTAAGTGTCTCAATCTTTGATGCAGCCAGCTGGAGACACTGACAATGGTATGATGGAGGATACGTGCCGGCTATATTTACTCTTGCACTCTGTGAGAGAGCAAGGTGATACATCCCTAATCTTTGGAGAGTTTCTAAAAGGGGAACAGATATGACTCATTCTCTTGAAAAGCTTACAGTTACAAAATGTCAAGTTTCTTTTAGATTTGTCACAAAACTTCTCACTCATGTTTAGTCTTAAAAATATTAATTGAATAAGCTGTTACAATAAACCCAATAGTGGAAGCTAATTAAAGAGACAGATGAATGCAGTAAAAAGTTAATTCAACTGTAGAATCTATCATCATGTGAAGCCATCCATATTTAGCAAAACTTCTGTATATATTTCACTAATGATTTTAAAATCATATCCAGTAGTGGCGAACCTATGGCACATGTTACACAGGGGCTGCTTGTTATCAATGAAATCTCTAAGGGCCAGTCAAATGGCTCAGCAGATTAAAGCACCTGCAAGCAGGTGCAGGGGCTAGTGGTTTGATCCCTGGGCCTTCTGCGCTGGGTCCGCCCCCCGGGGTACGCTGAGATGGCAATTGATTGGGCATGGTGGTACGCGCTTGTAATCCCAGCTCTTGGAGTCTGTAAACAGGCAGATCACTACAAGTCCAACCTAGTAGTGAGAGATCCTGAACACCCTGTTGACCCTTCCCTAAAATACAGGAAAAAAAAAAGAAAGAAAAAAGAAAAAAAGCTTTAAGAGGTTCCCCATCGCTGAGCCTGTATCTGGTGCTATGTTTATTTGTTTAGTTTTTATACTAAAGTTGCTTAGGGGAGAGCAAATATAAACACAAACTATAAACAAGACATTTATTTTTGTTTTGTGAAATGGTAACATTCTAATGTTTTTCAAGACTACTTAGTCAACACATTCCTGCAATACCTTTGTCATTACACATTTATTTGTAAATATGAGCAAAATAAGTCAATTTTCTGTGACCCTATCAATAGTCTTCCAGGTGCACAAGGGTAAAGAGTGATTGAAATAGAGAATGAAATAATAAAAACCATCATACTGAAAGATACATTGCCATTAATCTCTCAAAATACTCCCTCTCACTTAGAATACACCCACCCCTTCACCCTTGCCACTTTCCAAAGCAGTTCTGGAAATCTTCTTTCAGGGGTGTCTTTATTTGTGCTGCTCTCACCTCCTCAGTAACCTGAGTTGAATCAAATGTTCACCTTTTGCAGTCATTTCCACTGTGTTAAGGACCTAAAGTCTTTGACAATGTTTAAATAAAGCATTCACTGTGTATTTTGCTCATCCTTTGTGTTCATTTGTTTGGTGGTCACTTATAATTAAAGCTTTGATACAATCGCAATTTAATTTTGTTTCACTGAATGAAGCAATAATATAAACATATACATACTACATAATAAACAACTTCATGTGAAAATTATACAATTCAGCCTTACCATGGTAAGGATATCATAAATATTCATAGGGAAGACCAACTGTTTACCTTATCAGTAGCACATAGGTAACTTCTAATGTTAATGTCTCTATTCTATACCTTAAAAATTATTTCATTCATAATTATGTCCAGTTACAGTGAAGTAATAATATTAGATTCCAGATCATATTTTCCTGTGTACTAAGATGTTTTCAATAAAATGAATGCACGGGAAACTTAAGGTATAATTTAGAAACTTTTATATCAGCCAATCCCTAAGAAAAACTTTCATTGAAGACAAAGGGAGGAGCGAGTGGAGGAGCTAACATGCTTGTGCATAATGCTTGTTTAGTTACCTGGACTTATAAAACATAAGATAAAGTTCCAGTGCTAAATATTGATTATGCTTTTGCACTGACTGAATTCTTATGTACCTGATATTTTAATAGGAATTTTTCTCCTTTAAAACCATTAAAAATGATATTTGCATAATAGTCCCATACCTCTACTTCTTCAGCAATAAAGGTAATCCACAAATGATTGGGAATTATAAAAGTCTAATTATACTTATAACAATGAACGCAAAAGTTTAGGCAACTAAAATAGGATTTTTAAGCCATGCAAAGAGCCCACAAAGCTGAGAAAGAAGAGAATGTTTATATTCCACAGACTGCACAAGGAAAGAGATGATGTATAGGAGAAAAAAGAGGAATCTTTTTTTTATGAGCAGAACATATTTATTGAGAGAAAGAAAGCTCCTGTCCAAGAGAGGGACAGGAGGGGGTCCGAGCAGGTAGTTCCCG
>NW_004524635.1:1926696-1927925 GCF_000260255.1 Octodon degus
TGTATTATTTGTTAAAACTGTACTTTCGATTTGATTTGAAACTGTCTCATTGCTATATGTTTATCAATAAAACTTTGAAAAGAAAAAATAAATAAAACATTCTGCAAAACATCTCCAAAATTAAGGATACAAGTAAAATATGAAGTTAGTCGCAAAACTAACAAACTAGCAATATGTAGTCAAATCAATAACTCATTTTATTCTTTTCACAAAAAGGTGTTTTATTGGTCTTTATCTTTCAATAATATCTGTCTACATATATCTATTGTACATACATGTATCTGTAATGTATTTTAATCACAAATTTACTTCTGGTATACATATGGTTCCTTTTTTCCATTTTAATGAAAAAGATTATGATGAAATATGCAACTAGAAAAAGTAGCATTAAACACAGTCTACTATTTAAATAACTCCTAATACATCACTCAACGTAAAATATAAACATTGTCAAAATCTCAGATGCTACTAAAACCTCCATCTCACAGTAAAATCTTATCTCCAAAATTAAGTATCATTCTGACTTTTAGATATGTATGCATATCTATCATGTACTACTTTTTATTTGCTGTCACATTTCCTTCACTCAACCTCTTTTTTGTGAGATGTCATTGGTGTTTCTAGAATTAGTTTGTTGCACTTCCTTACCATCCATTGCATGACTGTAATGTAAATTTATTTGTTTTACAGTAGAAGCACATAGGATTCATTTTCCTTTCTGGATGATTAGAAATGATGCCATTTCATTCATTTCTGTAAATATCTTTTGTTGATTACATGATGATATCAATACATTCCTGTTGAGTATTTATCTATTAATGGAAAATGCTAGGTCATGGGAAAATAATAATGTATTTTCTAAGTGGTATTACAAATCTGTTGGTAGCTGCAGATGCTGAATTTGACCCTAGGTAAGATGGGAGATTAAATCTTCATCACCTAAAGCATGCAAGCTATATCAGTTAAAGAAAAACCTGGGGCCAGGGAGATGGCTCAGTAGAATAAGTGCTTCCCTGGCAAGTGCAAAAGCCTGAGTTAAATCCCCGGTTCCAGAAAAAAAAAAGAAAAGAAAAGAAAAGAAAAACCTGGAACCTATTGAAGGAACTGATAAAATGGAAATCTAAGTACATAAAATTAAAAAAAATCAATCAATAAATAGGTGATTAAAGTATATAAAAGTAATAGCTAAATCTTACTAGTATTAAGACAAAAATACAAGTATATGAAAT
>NW_004524635.1:1928025-1935583 GCF_000260255.1 Octodon degus
AATCCCAGGTGCTACTCGTTTAGCATTTGTTTGGCCTGTAGGTCTTTAGGTCTGGTTCACAGCAGGAGCATCCGCCCCTCCCATAGTTATAAGGCATCTCATCTTCTGTGCTGTCTCCTTTGAGGGCCTGGCCCTGTCTGACTGCCTATAATATTTTTATCTAACTCGGCTGCCTACAATATTCCCCCCTCTGAAGAAGTAACCTGAACTGCCGTGAAGGGAAATATGGGCGAAGACTGATCTGGCTTCTTCACGCTGAAATGGGTGGTAGTTGTTGACTGGAGGAATCGGTATTTTTAATACCGCAGCAACCAACAGAATGAAAATGTTTATGGAAAAGTATGATATCCAGATGATAAGAATATTTCTGATATTACATTATTATTATTCACTTTTTCAGAAATGAATTGTCAACACACAAAAGCTAGTCAGAGTCACTTCTTCTCCCTTTCTGCTTGCAAACCTTCTTGCTCTGCCCCACTCTTACTTTATGATTTACGTTTGTAGAACAAGGTGTTGCTCCCTTTCAATTTTGGATTAATGTGTTTGAAGGAGGGCAGTATGCCTGCAGTCAGCACACTGCACGACTGACCTACCAGCAGTTGCACCAAATAATCAATAAAAAATTTAAACACAAAGTGTGTTTCCATAAACATAATGCATTCATATGAGTGTGAAAGGAAAATCATTCCTGTACAAATTGATCATTTATAAATTGATCTTTTTGGACGATGATCTTTTTCTAAGATTTTTTATTTAACCTTTTATTTCTTTGGTACAGGGTCTTGCTACACAGCTCAAACTCATAGTGATCCTCCTGTCTCAGCCTCCCCGGTGCTGGGATTATGGTGTATGCCACAGTGCTTGGTTTCAGTTGCCAGCACAGCACACTTGGGGTTCTGGGATACAAGCCCAGCCCTTGAGCTTGCCAGGCAGGCACTTATACCACAGCACTACCTCCCCAGCCCTGGCCAATGTTTTTAATTAAGTAGATTAACTTACTGATTTGATTTACTCCCTATGTACTTTCCCCCTACTTTCTTCATCTGACTAATCCCTGTTCTTATAGCAAGTAGTTTATCACTCATTTCCTTCACCAAGAAAGCTTTGTGACTGTCCTTAAACTCCTTATCTGAGAGCTTGGGTTGAAAAACTGATCATTGTCCTACTAACACTCATAATGACCTTTTAACTTGTTTAAAATACTTAATGATGAAGTATATCAAGCTTGACCTGTTTAATGATGTGGAAATAAAGCTGAAAAACTGATTTCAGTAGAGCATAGTTCCAGTTGTTTGTCAAACTTACTAGATTTTATATTCCTTGAAAGCAAATAATGTATCTTATTCATCGTATCTGTAGTATATACCAGACACTCAATAAAATATTGCATGAAACGATAAATACGTTTCAGTTTTCCCAATAACAGACCAGAATGGCAAATGTATATTCTGAACACGTGAATGTCAGTTGTCAGTTTTCTCACTATGGTCTCTCATCTTTTCAGAAAATCTGGCTCCCCAAGTCTTGTTTTTGTTTTTGTTTTTGTATTTTAGGGAAGGGTCTACAGGGTGTTCAGGGTCTCACTACTAGATTGGACTCGTAGTGATTTGCCTGTTTATAGACTCCCAAGAGCTGGGGTTATAGGCACGTGCCACCACTGCACGCCCTGATTGTGGGGCCAGCACTGCAGGCCCAGAGATTGAGCCCCCAGCTCCTGTGCCTACTTGCAGGCCCTTTAACTTGCTGAGCTAGTTGGCTGGCCCTCCCGAGTCTTTTTTTAAAAATTAAGTAATATTTTTATTATAAAGAAGATGTCAGTCCTGGAGACAACTGGGATTTTTTTTATTTTAAAGAAAAGAAAAATAAACAATGAAAACAAAGGTATAAAATTCCAAAACAAGATTGTAGGAGAGTAACACTTGTTAGTACATTGCACATTATTATCTCTAAGTAGTTGCTCATTCCTGAACGTTCAATGGATCATACAAACTCACTCTGATATTGCACATTTCATTTGTGTTATGAGTATCCAGCTAGCCCTGACATATTCAAATGCTAATGGAATGAACATTTAGAATTTAGATCCAGACACTAAGCACAGGAGATTATCTTGGAGGTTGAACTTGGCCTGCTACTTGTATGTGCTCTTTCTGTATGAGATACAACAAATCAGTTCTATACAGGAAGAAAGTAGACTGCTACACTGGAACAGAAAAGGAGAGGGAGGGAAGGGGAGAAAAGATAGGCAAACAGGCAGGAGATGGAAAGTAGAAAGCAGAGAGTGGGAGAGGGCAAGAAATGTCTGATGGAACAGATGGCTTCTATTTCTTGAGTACACACTGATTGGGACTTTCCCAAATTTCTCATACTCGAGTCTATAGATTCTCCTGTATGGTTCTACTAAATTCACTGATTTACCTTTTCTTTTCTCAATCTACTATGTATGACTATGTGTTAATTCAAACAGATTCGCCTTGGCTTTAAAAGCAGGAGGCTTAGCAATGTATTCTATCCAGAATTCTTCGGCAATATTCTCTCCCTTAAAATGATCTCCAGATATAAGTCATGATAACTACAGAAGTGGCGATTCCCTAATATGTTAGGGTAGTAGAGAAATAGTTTTACAGTATCACTATGTCTAGCTTTCTTTTTCCCAAACCACTATTCTCTTTTTTAAAAAAAAAATCTGGTAGTTTCTTGCTCATTTATCCCTAGTGGAATATAAAAGAATGACAACAACAAGATAAGATAGTGGCATAGGCAGACAAACTATCAATATTACAGTATTCCACCTACTTAGCCTAAGCCTTTGCTCTGCCCCTCTGCTAGGCTTTAACAAAGGGCCAAAACAATAACAAAACCAATATATCGGTGTTTCTGCATGTCATCTTGCCACCTTATCATATACATACAACATTCCGTAAGTTTTTAGCCAAGAAGGTTGGAGGAAAATAGAGATTGATTAGCCAGGGTCAAGTGGCTCTGATCCACCTGTTACAAGGTAATAAATTGTTGACCTTTTGAAAGCTCAAGAGTGATGTCTCACTTAAGAGTTTTTTTTTTTAACTAGTGTGTTTTTAAAATGTCAGGCTTTATTCCCACATCATTAAACAAATCAGACTTAATATGCTTCATCTTTAAGTGAGTATTTTAAACAAGTCAAAAGGTCACTCTGAATGTCAATAGGAAGATGATTTTGGTGGGAAATTGCAAAGGCAAATGAAAGCTCATGTACAGATGAATAATTCAGGAAACCTGTTTTCTTTTTTATACCGAGAAGCCTAATATTAAGGAAAGCTAATAGTATAACTATAGTTAATATAGAATTATTTAAGCTAAAAATAGTTCCTTATTCTATTGCATACATGTTTCCTAAAATGAAATCACCATGCAGTATTTAATTACAAGAAACTAAGTTAAGGTGAAAATCCAAATTAATTGAATTAAATAAAGTGAAAAGAATACAGGGCATGTTGCTTTGGAACCTATAAAATACTGTTAAGCATAATGAATGAATCACTTTTATTTGGGTGTAGTGAATAAGATTCAGTGTTTTATATTGGTTTGCTCTAGGTTCTGTTGAATAAAATAGAGGTTAATCTATGGAAATTTGTAAGTTATACCTCCTTCAGGGTCTTTGTATTTTATAGAAATGATAATTTTCAAGGAACATATTTAATATAGGAAATTACCCAGGGGATAGTATAATTGGTAAATTATAATAATGTCATAGGTTAGAAATCTAAGGGATAGTCAAATAGCTCAACAGATTAAAGCTCTTGCTTAGGCAGATGCAGGGGCTGGGAGTTCTGTCCCCAGGACTGCTATGCCGGCCCCGTCCCTAGGGCGCATTGAAATGGTGATTGAGACTGGGCGTGATGGTGTGTACCTGTAATCCCAGCACTTGAGAGGCTATACACAGTAGGATCACTACGAGTCTGATCCATGCGGTGAGACCCTGTACACCCTGTACACCCTGTCCTAAATACAAAAAAAAAAAAAAGAAAAGAAATATAAGGCAAAGTTCACTAGTGTTTCCTGTAAAATACCATAGAGAGTCTCTGTTGTACCTTTGTCTGTTTTTGTCTTGTGTTTCCATTTATAACTCTTCAAAAAAAGCCAACAATAATTCTTAGCTCACTGCCAGTACAGAAATAATCTTCGTACCATGTAGAAGCCTTTGTGATACCCAACAGGGTGATGTGTGCTCTAGTTAACTCAGGAGGCATAAGACTTCTTACTTCAAGGATTTGAAACATCTTGAAGACAGAATGTGTTGCAAATTTGAGCAGAAATGGACTTTATGGGGAAACAAAAAAGCTCCTGAGAGGACAATCATATAAAAGTGAATTATTCAGCCCAACTGTCACCGTGCCTTGCTTGCCTGGCTGCCTAAAACGAACATCTGTGCTCAGCAAAACTCTATGTCTTTGTTGTTCTTCAAAAAACTAATAGCTTGAGTCATCTTGGGGCTTCATTCCTCTCTGGTGAAGACTCTTGTGCTCCCAACCAAAATATTCTTTGTCTCTTGTGTCTGCATTTGTCTCCCTAACAGTTTGCAGGCCCAAACCCAGGAGCACCAGATTGGTCAACTTACTTTATCTCAGTAGCTTTTTGATATAACACAAAGAGTGACTGGTTTGTCACATGAACAGATGTGCTATCCCTCTAGAATACTTTCCTGTGATTTTCTCCTATTCCTGTTGGCTCCTAAGTAAGCAAACATTAAAGCATGATCCTATCACTAAAAAAGCATATATGGACACTTTAGGTTCAGACTGAATTAATCTTAGCTCTAATATCCAAAAGCTATTTTGAGCTATGTCCTCAACTCTCAAATAAGGTAAAAAGTTTTGGATCCCTTAAATAAGGCTTTAAGTCACTGATATTAAAATATATTGCACATTGGTTATTATAACTCCAATGATTTTGGAGGACAAATTTTGTGTGGATCAGATTTTGGTCCTTAGCAAGATATACTGATGGTTTACCATTATACCACAGACAGGAGGTCTCGGAGAGATTAACTCAAACTCTAAAAGTCTAATTAAATTTCCAAGTTCCTAATGCATGTATCGCGATATCTTGTACTTTCTCTATTTCTTAGGCAAATTTACATGAGAATTGAGTTTACAAACAAGATTGTTCAATGAAAGTAGAGCAAGAGAAGTTAGTTGGTTGAAGCAGTATTTTCACTTATTAAGGATCCGTTCCTAAAATATAAGACATTTCCTGTCAAAAGAATAGATCAGACAGCTCTGTAGATCATAGCAATCCTTTCTTGGACAGTGCAGAGGAATTCTGTCCAGTTCTACTTCCAGAACTTTGCCATGTTCTCAGCCAAACACATGCCTTCTAACATACTTCCTCTTTTATGCCCTGGACTCACTTTTCCTTGTTAGTCTTTAATGTTTAGATGATTTCTTTCAGGCAGTTTAGATGATTCAGCAGAATGTGACTGGTCACTTTTTCTCATCACTAGAATTGTTTATGTTGCACATACTTCTACAGCTTGATAAGAGAACTTCACTAAAAAACTCATAAATATTTATAAACTTCATATCTCTGTCTCAGATTTCCAAGGCTATATTGCCAAAAGTGGTACTTTTGTGGGTAGATTACTATGAAAATCCAGAGGAGGCAAAGTCCCTTTCATTCCAAGTTGTTCACAATGCAGGGAGTATCTAATACTAGCATTGGTACTGGTTCTAGCTCTTTAAAGATAACCAGCATTCTTTTTACTTAGCAAAAAGTGAGGAAGTAGAGTTTCTAATACACGGGTATCTTATGAAAACTATTCTAGATATAAAAATACATTGGATAGATATGGAGAAACAACAACATTTCATTTTGGGTGAACAAAGTTCACAGAAAGGGTAACTGAAGTATGAGTTGAGAAAGAAGAGTGGGCTGTTTCATGGAAAATATTTGTCATGATGCAGTGAAGACTACTTATAGATCAGCAACATACGTCATCTAGGGCACACTAAAAACCTACATTGCAAATCAGCCCTGCAATTAGATAAAGCCAGTGGCTAAAATTTAGCCAATTTAAAAGACCTAGAAATGATGAAGGACAATTCCAGACACAGCCCCTAAATGCCTCCCATGCCTGATTCTTTATTCTCTTTTGCTTTTTGTGGGAAACTTGGAAGATCTATGTTGAGGATAAGTGAACTATAAAATCACCACTGGAAAGAGAAATAATTGTCAAATAAGAGCAGTTGTTATGAATTTTCATAAATGACATAACCTGTTAATGTTAAACTGTTAATTTCTTTTGTATATACATCAATGACTGTAATATTATCTTAAATGTAAAAGAGAGTAATTAAAGAACAGCACATTGGAATGAAGGAGAACAACTAGAATTTTGTTGAAATATTTTTCAAGAGAATATATGACTCTACCCATAAATTAGAGATTTTAGAAATAAAGAAACAGAAAATAATCAAGACGTACTTCACAGGTAAAATCACTAGAAAACCTTGAACTTCTACATATAAACTACTTTTAAATCACCCATCCTCCTTTCTGCCATGCTTTCATTGCATCCAATATTTTGATTCTAGCTTATAATATAGTGCTGTCAAATTTTATTTCATAAACATTTTTAGTGCAAAAACTCTAAAAATATATAAATGGCTTGTACTACAGGTTGAGGAATTCTATTTCTCAAAAGTTCTAATGTTAAAAGTTCAACCTCTGGTTCTTCAGAATATGACCTTATTTGCAAGCAGGCTTATTGCATAGATAAATAAGATGAGATGCCAGTGGAGTAGGGTTGGCTTCTATCTTGAAATGTACCTGGAATTTTGCTTTAATCAGGTACAGTGAGGTTAACAGCTCAGGATACAATTGCTGTGATGGAAGGTTTTATACATAGTTCCCTACAAGCAAGAGGCAGGGAACACCACACAGGTCAGCCAGCAGAGGAGAGAGACAAAATCATGTGCAAGACACTTTGTTTTGGTTTTGTGGGAAGATCAGGCAGGAAAGGGAGAGTACACTGAGTTTGTAATTGGCTAGTTTAGATAATCTCAGCAGCTCCTTGGGTGTGGGGATTGTTCTTAGTTCCCCATAATCTGATTGTGGGATGATAAGGAGAGAGAAGGATTGCCTCCTGCCAGCACATAATGGTAGATTAGAGGCTCTAGATTAGTTGGTTTTCAAATTGTTGTAGTTTATATCTTAATTTTCTTCAAGAACCTCACACACTCATAAGTAGTTGTTTCAGCATGAGAGTGGATTATGGGCAGTACAACTGACATGCTGTTAAGAGGTGGGATCTGCTTGAGGCTGACCACTGCTAGTGTGATGCAGAACGATGGTTAAAGCTCATGCAAGCAGGCATGGAGGGATGGGGATTGGATCCCTGGGCCCATTGTGCCGGCCCCGCCCCCAGGGCCTGCTGAGACAGCAATTGAGGCTGGGTGTGGTGGTGTGCACCTGTAATCCCAGCTCTTGGGAGACTGTAAACAGGTGAATCACTATGAGTCCAATCTAGTAGTGAGACCCTGAACACTCTGTAGATCCTTCCTTAATATATATATAT
>NW_004524635.1:1944063-1948842 GCF_000260255.1 Octodon degus
AAACTTTCTAAAAATTGTAATAAAGTTACTATAAATTAATATGATCAGAAATATATTTGCATACAGTCTGATTAGGTAAAGATGTTTGTATATTCTGTGTATTTGTTTATGTGTTGTTCTGTGAACAGCTTTTTTTCTTTTCTGATCATTTGTTCATAATATAATCAAGGACATAGACTTCATAACATGCTTTTTCCTAAGTTAGCAGATGGTTTAAAAGATGATTTTACAAAAAAAAATTACAATAATGTTTTCTCTTAAAAATGATTTGACATGAAACTAAATTTAAAAAGAAAGGTTTTCACATGTCTATGGTAATTCATTATTGCTAATCTCATGCTATATTAAATGTATTCATGATTCTAGGGGTACAGGTCTTCTGAAATGTAAAAACAAAGATTACTTATATTGATAGGATTTTCAGATTCAAACCTCCACCTTTAACAAGAGACTTGTGATGTTTATCCCATTTAAAGATTATTAAATAGGCAAAAATTTCTTATGTATTAGATAATGATGATTGGTTAAAAGTGTTATGTTATGTCAAAACAAAATTTTAAATGTGTCACAAAATGTCACATTTTTTACTACAATGTTATGTGTTTTTTATTTCTAAATTTATGTGTAAAATATGTAATTGTTGTCTCTTAATTTTCTATAATATTTTCATATTAATATATCCATGGTTGTTAAAAATAGCAGTTCTGTTTTATGTCAAACATGTTTAATATTTAGATAGATGCTTAGTGCCTTGATTAAATGGTAATGTCACTAAGATTCTGTTCCAGATGTTTAACAACTACAGTGTAGAGACCAAAAATTAGAGAGATAGATGGGCTAAGAGGTTTGCAAATATTTTGGCCCCAGCTTTCAAGGTCAATGAGGACTCAAGATTTAAAAGAACCTCCGCTGTGACATTCTGTAACTCAGCTGAGTCCCTAATTTTCTGAGCAAGGAGATTATTTAGTCACAGAGGAAAGTGACTGATGATGTACAGTGTACCTAAAAAAATTTCTCAGGCTTTCACAGAAAGCAAATTGGGCAAACAATGGCCATGACTCATTCAGATCATTGACACTGACAGAAGATCTAAGAGGTGCTGTACATGGCTCCCAGGTAAATCCTGAGGAGATTAACTGAGGTTCTCAGATTGCAGAAGTTAAATTTGTATCTATATAGGTCTTGCTTTACCTGGGTCTTAATCATACAACAACAACAAAAAATGTAACCACTAGGTGTAAAAAGAAATGCCACAATAATATTCTAAGCTACAAAAGGCTCAAGTAACTAACAAATTCTGACAATTTCCAGCTGCACTGATTACTCACTACTATTATGGATTATCAGACAATATAGGGTCAAACTTCTGAATAAAAATGCCAAAATTTTTAGACTGATATAAAAAATGAAAATGTCCTCTAAAGACTTCTTCAAAAGTATCTTCTGCAACAGAGCACCAATCATCCACAAAACAAAACAAAAAAAGGAGATACATTGAGAGCCACTGAAGCTGAAGTTGATCCTATGTAGGAGGGCAGAATAAAGCTTCATTGCATAAGCAGTCAAGCTACCTCAGTCGTAAGAAAAACATCCTGCCTGGACTTTGCGGGCTATTAGTCTCTAGGCGACCTTGTGTTTTTGTACTTTCTAAAAGTATGATTAATGGTCCTTACTATTGTTCAGGGGCTCATCTTGCCAACAAGGTGGATGTGTCACCACCTAACACAGCTATTGTCTTCTTGTCTATCTTTTTTCAAGATGGGTCACCACCTAACACAGCTTTTGACTTCTTGTCTACTTTTTCCTAATTCCTGCTTCTGTTTCTCCCTTGGTAAAATGGATTCTAGGGGTACAGGTCTTCTGTACAGGTCACACTGAGAGACTAAAAGATCCCTATACAAATTTATATCTGCAGTGGTTTATAAATATCATTGGTGCCTAAACGCTGTAACACCTGGTGCCATCAGTTTTTTAGTTAATTTAGAAGGCATGTATGGCTATAGAATTTTGATTTTAATTTGTAATTTCTATTATTTTTTGATTCCTTTACTTACAAATAAACGTTATTTCATAGATCCACAGGCCATTTTACTTTTGCATATCTTTTGATTTTTAAAGTATATATTCACTTCTCTGCTCTAGTTTTTTTTTTATTATTTTGTAAGAACTTTTCAATATATCTTGGACATGTGTACTTTTCTGGAATTTTCTTTCACTCCTTATTTCACTTTTGATAAACAGAGATTTTAAATTTCAGTGAATTCTTTTATTTTTATTTTTCTATACTCGTAGTGCTACAATCTTTACCTAAGAACTTCTGAAAAGGGAGACATGTTAAACTTTCACATTCAAATGTATAATTAAAATGAAGTTGACTTTTGTGCATAATGTGAGGCAAATTTCAGATTATCTTAAGTAAATACAGTATTGTTCTAGTGCTTTTTGCCTACTATTGTACCATGCAAATTACATACCTTTATTTATAAGAACTAATGTTTCTCTTATTTCTATTGGCTGCTTGTCTCACCAAGTGAAACTACCACCTTATGTCAATAATGCTAAACTTTATAGCAGATCAAAGTTTGATAGAATAGGTCTTTTCAATTTATTATTATTCAAGAATACCTTTTATTAATTTTGGTTGTTTAACAAAAAAGCCACATAGACTTTCTTTCCATCTCAGAAGCATGGATGCATGTATCTTCCTTAATTTTGCTTAATTTCTCTTATAATTTATTATTTTCAT
Source organism: Octodon degus (assembly GCF_000260255.1). NCBI lineage: Eukaryota > Metazoa > Chordata > Mammalia > Rodentia > Octodontidae > Octodon > Octodon degus. The sequence goes on from NW_004524635.1 coordinate 1,946,810, forward strand.
CCCAACACTCTAGGGTCTTTAAGTTTATTCTGTGTTTACTTTTACATATTTTAAAAATGATATTTTAAGTTTTTATTGAAATATTTCTAACAAATGAAAGTACAACTGAATTTCAAAACTTTAATTTATTTGTACATATTCAGAATACATAATGATTATATTCATCGTGAAGAATTGGTACTGTGCATAATATACTTTCACCGCTTTTTACATCCCTTTCTCCTCTTTCCCTACCTCAAGACTGGCAAGTCTTGGAGATGGAATAAATGCATTGTGCCTAAAGAGATAAAAGTGAGTATTTTCAGGGCAAGGAATAGAATGTTTTGGTTTATATCTAGATGCACCAAGGACTCACGCACACTAGAGGTGGTGTTTTTAAATTGGATCATGGTGCTCTTCACTCAATGGTGGAGTAATCAACCAGTGAGTTTATAGCTAAGTACATTATTAAAAGGTAAGAGTTGTTGGAAAAAGTGGGCTATTGGTGTGTGGCTTGGGAGAGTATATCATCCCCTTCAGGTCTTTCTCTCACTCTCTGCTTCCTGTCTGCCATAACATGAACAACTGTCCTCCACAATGCCCCTTCACCCCACCCTTCTGCCTTAGAGCCAGGCAACTATAGACTGAAACATATGTCAAAATAAAGTCCTTCTTCACATTGTGGGTTTCATATAATGCTTCAGCAATGAGAAAGTAAATGATAAAGAAAATAAACTTTTATTCTGTAACGTCATTGACTTTAATAAGTCATCTGAAATTTATTTGACTTGCTAGATGTAAAATTATATCTGCAATAATGGCATTTTTATTTGTTTTGCTACTTATTATTTGCTTATTGCATGGATCTGCTCTTTCAATATGATGTTGAGCAGAAGTGGCAATATTGGAATCTTTTCCTTGTTCCTCTCATACTGGTCCAGGAAATTCTTTCAGTCTTCTATTTTTGGCAAACTGCGGACTTCAGTAACAGGCTGATGTTTACAGACTGCCTTTTTTCCAGGATGCCAGTACCATAACTTTTTATTGACTTAATAGTTTTTTATTGCTTTCAAACAGATTTCTTTAATCAGGTTTCTTTAAAATCTTTTGTTTGATTTTTGTACTTGCCCTTATATTCAGCTTAATCTGCGCTATCAAGGCAGTCATTCTAGAAGCTTCCCTTCTTTCATTAAATAACAAATTTGCTGATCATTCCATGTGAGATCACGAAGATCTACTTCATTCTATTTATTCACAGTGCAGAAAGCTATATGGCATGAGTGTTTCATATTATATCTTTTATTGGGCATTTCAGTTAACCATTCTCAAAGCCTGAACTATAAACAAAGCAAAACAAGTGATAAAACTCAACCAAACTATCATAATGATCTAGCTCTATAACTCTTTCTTGGCTCAGGCAGATTTATTTTTCCATTTCAAATATACAAGAACTAGCAAGGAGGAATTACTTTCTCAATTTGCAACCAATTGTATAGAAACTTCTCTTTTAGTGAGTGCTTAGGAGTGTCTCAGATCTCCAAGTCCTTTTTTCTTTACCTTTTTATGTCAGAGCTCCTCACTTCCCACTTTGCACTCCTTTTTCTATGTCTTCATATATATTTCACCAGAAACAGAAAAATCCAAAATGTGTTCTTATCAGTCCATATTTCATCCAATTATTGATCATTTTGCCCTGATGCCCAACAAAATTCTCTTCTCTAGGGAAATACCTGAGAGTCTTTTTTTTTTTTGGAACAGGGATTGAACTCAGGCCTTCGTGTTTGCTAGGGAAGTGCTTATTCTGCTGAGCCATCTCCCTGGTCCTGAGAGGTTATCCTTGAATTCCACAGAATTATTGTTTCTTTTAAGAGACTAAGTGGCATTTTATGACACCTTATTATATAGTACCATAGAACACAATCTCTATTTGAAACCCTTGGTTGTGGGTAGGATTTCTTATTCAGAATTTTTAGATTTTCATAAATATAATCAGATACACACAGCACATGTTATACAACACTTAGATCTTTCTAGAGCAATGACATATATATATA
>NW_004524635.1:1948942-1950290 GCF_000260255.1 Octodon degus
TTTTTTGTAAGTGAATATGTATTTTAATAAAAAGACAACACATTTTTCTTCTTTATTTGTTAATACAGATACTCTAATGATGTATATTCTGCATAGCAGATATAGCTAAATTCTAGAATGTACAAAAAACTGTTAGAAATATTAAAGTTAGAATTTATTTTATTGTTAAGTGACTGATTAAATTTAAGCCTTGTTTTTATTCATCAAAATTTTTACAATATCACCCACACCTCTGCTTCCTCTGTGAGCCAGGTGAAGGCGCCGAGGGTAGTCCCTTCAATCACCATCACCACCCAGCACAGCAGGCCAGGTGAACCCTTCTGGAAGGCCCAGAGAATAACTTCTCCCCTCGCTGCTGCTCCAAATGAGGTGAACCTCTAGGGAAGTCCCCAAGGCTGGAGGGAACACCAGCACAAGAGTGTCCCAACTAGTGTACACAGGATGGACAAGCGGCACTAATGGCATGAGAAAACTGAAGCAGCAAATACAACAGGAACCAACAGGTGGTAACTTAGGAGAACCACCATTGCTCCTGGGGACAAAATACATGGAATAAAAGCAGGTGGGCAGGGCCACCACATTCTTTTTCATTGTTCTCTCTCTCTCTCTCTCTCTCTCTCTCTCTCTCTCTCTCTCTCTCTCTCTCTTCCTTTTATTTTCATTTTTCTCTAAATGGCTGGGGAGAACTTCAGTCACAGATAACTAATCCCCTCCCCCAAATTAGAGAATAAGTTCAGACAATCCCTTGCTTAGTCCCTCATTCTTTCTCTCCTGACCTTTCTTGTAGTCTCCTCAAGTATGTGATCTGTCTTTCCTCCAGCCTTGCTTTTACCTTTTTCTCATTTATCTTTGTTCTATCCACTGTCCTTCTTAAATCTCCCCATCACAGAGTAAAACCACTCTACCAAGGGGAAAGTCTTTGAATACAAGCTCACCATTTAAAATTATATATCTGCTATCTAATTGTAGGTTCTGCTCCTATGGCTTAAAGTACAAAATTAATAGCTACCAGAGGTTGTCAGTTTCTAAACTATTCTCAAATCTATTGATATTGCTAATTATACTACTCTAGCTAGGATGTCATATCTTTTATAATCAGCTGTTCTCCCTTCAGTAACAATATTGAGAAGCTCAAAGATAACAACCTCCTCACAGCCCAGCACCAAAGAAATGGGAACTGAAAAAAAACCAAACAGAGGTTGGTACATTTCACTTTTAATTAACTGGGAAGATAGGATTTTGTAACAGATACAAGTAAATAATCTACACACAAAAGACATCCTTGAGGAACATACTTTTACTAGAGAGAAGTCGAAAGTTATGACACAGGGACCTACTAGAAAAACTT
>NW_004524635.1:1950390-1954037 GCF_000260255.1 Octodon degus
CCTTCCTTCCTTCCTTCCTTCCTTCCTTCCTTCCTTCCTTCCTTCTTTTTTTCCAGAACTGGGGATTGAACTCAGGCCCTTGAGCTTGCCAGGGAAGCACTTATTCTACTGAGCCATCTCCCTGGCCCCCATAGCACATTCTTGACCAGCATGGAAATATTCAAATAATAGAAAATTCTCATTAAAAGGGAGTGATAGTCAAAGTATTTAATAACCAACACTAGCAGGGTTTCTTCTTTGCACCTGAGTTGTGCTGAATCCATTAAATGGCTTACCTGTGTGTATCACAATTGGAAAAATAATTGTTTTAGATCCATCTGTGTATAGGATCAACTTTGTTTTTAATCTCAGTGTGGAGCAGAAATAACTCCTAGAAATCTTAGTAAAAGGGGAGGCACTGCTTTAGACTACTGCTTATGTGACAGCCAAGTTCATTAACAGTAACCAAATTCAGCTAGTCAGTGACCTTGGTCTGACAGTAGCCAGTAAGCCTACCTACTAAATACTAGCTGGGAAACACTCCTATCAGGCTCTATACAAGATGGACGTGTCATGCAGACTACAAGAAGTCTTAGTCAAGCTTACATGGTAAGTTAACGTTTATTCCACTTTACTTAGACATAAAATCTGCAGGCTAGTAAACAATTTTTCACTGAAAAATAGTTTTTGTTGTCATTTATCAGACACTATAACAGGCATGGAGGCAAACAGGTCACTGCCCTAAAAGTACTCACACTGTAGCTCACCATTTATCTTTTAGCTAAGGCTATCAGAAAATGCTCCATAGTGCCTAGGACATACTTGTTCTTTTCATTGTAGTTTCTCTTTGCGTATGAAAGGAATAACAACTTTCATTGAGATTCTCAGTGACTAATGGGAAATGGGTTGGTTCTTACACACAAGAGGAGTCAGGGCAGAGATCAACAGAGGTCTTGCTCCCAGGAAAGTGGGAGGTGGTCAACCTCCATAGGAAGTGAGCTCCTGACTATCAGAATCTGGGAGTTAGGAATCAACATGGATTTACCTAGGCATGCATGCTGAGGGTGCTGATTGCTGTCAACACATCTGAAATTGCTTACTGGGCAGTCAGACTCATCTGTATCAGTCAATAGGACAGATAAGGGCCCCCATGGTCCTTTGAAATGGCCATTGCTTGAGTCTGAACAGTCAGGCAATGGGGGCTCTGCAACCACTGTCGCCAACTGTCTCAGATCCACTCTCCAGGATCTCTGCACAATCTCCACCCAAGTCAACACTGGACCCTACTGCCTAGAGAACTCCAGCACCTCAAGGCCTGTTTTGCACAGCACAGATATCACAGAGTTCTGATCCTACAGATCTGCCTAAGAAGTATTTCTAAGAATGAGAAACCAGAATGTCTCTCTGTGACTTGGAATGCTTGGGAAACCCCTTGTCTCCTCAGCCCTTAAGATATGAAGGGTTTGGGGTTTCTCAGCAATCCACCCACACCAGTTCTGGAAAACTAAAATGGGAAACCTGGATGAACTGGGACATGGGGTTTGAGGGCTCCAGGAAACCTTCAAGTCAGGATGGCACAAGTGATGATGTACAGCCATAAAAATCCTCAAAACTAGTTATATTTTAAAAATAGATATGTCTTCTAAAAACATCTCTATCTCCTATTCACTTGGGGCTGATTAGACATGTGTTGTTGAATTCTGCTCCACCATAAAGGCACTGGAATTATGTTTTCCTATAATGTGATGTGTGAAGAGCAGTCCCATTCTCTCCAATGCCCTAATAATAATGACCGAAGCTGAACCCCAAGATAGATGTCTTTAAAAACCCTACCCCAATTGCTGAATCTATAGAAGTCGTTTCTCTACAAAAGCTTCATTGTCTTGTGCAAAGGAGAAACTAGCCCTACACAAACAGCACACAACATGTGTTCTCAGTATTTTGCAAGCAGAGAAGTTAGGTCTCCTACCTGTGACCCTCTACTAGGTCCTGTCCTCTTGAGTATACAAGATAGAGTGGGATGGTGCTGTGATACTTCAGGTGTCTCACTGGGGCCAGAAGGAGTTCCTACTCTGTAAGGCTCATATACCACATTCCAGGGGTTGGGCAGCTGTAAAAGACCTGCACCAAGTGCTCTGCCACCAGAGTTCTCACCAGGCCCAGCACACCTCCCAGCCCAGAGCTGCCCTCTGATGATCCCCCAGGGGAAAGGCCTCAGGGTCTAGAGCACCAGGTCATAAGAGCTTCAGGAGCAACACAAGCTGCTCACTTAGTCTGAGGCATATCAGGTGTGTATGGCTTTACATTTGTTCATCACCATTGCTTTGTTTTGTACATATTTCCAGACATTCTAATTCCCATTTTCTAAATACTATTCCTATTTTTTTTTATTGCATTATAATTACCTATATTTTTCTTTATTATTTCAGGTGTTTGTGTTCCTAGTACTTCTATTAATTCTTTATTTTTTGTGTTCTATATATTCAGAAAATGTTAAATATATGTGTTAAACAAATATAAATACATATACAGTCTTCTTTAATAAATAACTTCAGGGCTAAAAAACCAAAAATAAATAAACCCTAAAATTGAGAACCAAAAATTAGGATAAGGTGAGATATGAGGACATAGGAAAACCCTGTATGTGTTCCAAACTCTACCAAATTATACATTATGATTTCCCGTCCTGGTGAAATTCGGTGAATGGGAAACCTTAAATCTATTATTCTTGTTCTTATGAATTGATACCTTTATTTCCACAGCAACTGTCAGAGTTGTTGTGTCTCTGCAGAAACTGAACCACACTTATTTCTCCAACTTTATCTTTCTTGCTAGCATTTACAGGACCTTCACATTTAATGACATCATGCTAGAGAAACTACAGGGAAGGCACAGTTCTGAAGACTCACTGTTTAATATCATCGTGCCAGACTTGGTATTTCCAGTGATAGCTCTGTCTGTGATTGATTCCTCACTATGTTCTGACATTTCATATAGATTTAGTTCTCTGTTGTCTCCTTTCGTAAGAGGACTAAATTCTTACATGTGGACTGTTTTAGTCACTTTTCTCTCATTTCTAGAACAAAATATACCCAAAACCCAAAATTAAGAAAGGGAAGGTTTATGCAGCCCACAGTCTATAGAGGTTTCAGTGCATAATCAGCTGGCTCCAAGGCAGGGTGGCCTGGCACAGGGGCAACAGTTCAGGTAATGGAAGACAGAGAAATCAACAGGAGCAAAAAGGGGGTAAATGAGACTGTTTTAATCCCTTATATGGTAAGTGGGCTCTCCACTACTGGCTGGGTCCTTTACAGCCACACCACATTCCAGCACTCATTTTACACAAGCTCAAGATGTTTGCAAAGTGAAGCTCCTGGACCCCTAATTAGTCTTTGTGAAGCTTCTAAACTTTTCAAGTTGACACAATATATCAACAACTACAAGCGCCAACTCTCACGGTTTCATCTAAAACCAATTGTGTCCCCAGAGCTCCATCTCCAAATATTACCACACCAAGAATCAGGATACACAATTTAGCTCACAGAGCACTGGGAAGATCTGAAACTTGCAAAAATCTTATTAAAATAAAACATTCTATAGAAACAATACCTTTTACAATAGCACCGAGGAAAATGAAATACCTTGGAATTAACCTAACTAAAGAAGTC
>NW_004524635.1:1965817-1977291 GCF_000260255.1 Octodon degus
ATGTCAATATTTATACATAAATTGCTCAACAAATCTAAAATAGAGATATATTTGTTAAAAATATGATGGTAGGAGGATGATGGAATCTGTGAATGATCAATATAGGAAAAAATAGAATGCATGAATCAGATTTGAACACATATGTAGGAAATTAAAAATTCCATTAAATGCTGGCAAGAACACTTGAACAAAACTGAAGATGGATATTCAGACCTTGTAGACACACTGTGACTAGTGATCAAGGAAAGAAAAATTGCTTGAAAATAATGAAAGTTTAGGAAATAATTCAAATAATGCATTGATGCAAATGGCACAGAGAGACTATTTGCAGAAGAATAGCAGAAAATTTCACAAAGAATCTGGCATTAAGATAAATGAAGATTATAAAACTTCAGTGTGGATAACCAAAATGATCCTATGCCCAAACATAATAAGGAAGATTCCAGAATTTCAGGACAGAAGCAGAATTTTAAAAGCTGTTAAAGAGGAGAATCAGATCACCTATAAAGGAAATCCCATCAGAATCACTGCAGACTTCTGAACACAAACCTCAGAGTGAAATACTTCACTCCAAGTATTTCAAGTCTTAAAAGAGAACAACTCCAAGTCAGATTGATGTACCCTGCAAAACTATCTTTACAATTACTAGAGAAATAATAATTTTCCTGGACAAAGAACAGCTGAAGAAATTCATGACCTCCAAACCAACACAACAAAGAGAACTGGAAGAGAGTCTAGGCAGAAAAAAAAAATAAACAAATAATCAAATAACAATTCCAAGAACAACAGAAAAAAAGTAATTATTGGGTTATTGAGAAAGAAGAAATAAAATTGATAAACAAATATTCCAACCTTATCAAAAAAGGGGAAATAAAGCTCAAATTAATGTAAAAATGAATGAAAATTTTGAAATCACTTCAAATCCTATAGAAATTCAGAAGATCATCAATACCTCCTTCAAAAATATTCAGGATATATAGGATGGAAAATACAGAAGAAATGGACAGATTCCTATTAATATATGCATTACCAATTGTGTATCAAGATATAAAAATTCTGAATAATCCATTATCAGTTAATGAAATTGGAAATGTAATTAAAACTTTCCAACAAAAAAACCCAGGTCCAGATGAATTCATGGCTGAATTCTGCAAGAAATTTAGAGGTGCAAGGACCATACTATTGAAATTTTCAAGAACAGAAAGTAAATAATAATCCTGAAGAGAAACAGGTAAATAGGGAGTTCATAAACAAAATGCAAACTGTATAGTGAGTACTTCAAAGAGTCAACAACTGGGATCTCTTCTCATTAAAAAGGTTTTGTACATCTAAAGAAGTCACCAACAGAGTGAAAGACAACACATACAGTGAGGAAATACTTTAGCTATTTGTCCGCAAAACAAAAGACTTCTATCTAGAACATATGAAGAGTTTTAAAAACTAGGGCCCCCCAACTCAAAGACCTAATCCAAAAAAGTGTATCTGAGATGAGTATTTACTTCTCAGATGAAGAAATACAAATTGCAAACAAATACATGAAAAAACCTTCAACATCATTGGTCATTTGAGAAATGCAAATTAAAGCAACACTGAGTTTCCTTCTCCTACTAGAAAGAATGGCTATCATCAAAAATCAACCAATAACAAATGCTAGATGGGGTGATGAGAAAAAAAATCCTTCTTTACTGTTGGTGTGAGTATAGACTGGTAAAACTACTGTGGAAATCAAAGTGGACAATTCCTAAAAAAATACAGGATTAGAGAGGTTCTTTTCTATTCAGCTATTCTCCTTCTGAATAGCTTTCCAGAGGAATTAAAAACATACCACAGCATCATATTTGTGCAAATGTTTATAGCAGCACAATTTGTAATACTTATATATTGGAAACAATCCAAATGCCCATCAACTGAGTAATGAATGAAAAAGTTTTGGTGTTTTTATACAATGGAGTACTATTCAGCTATAAAGAAAAGTAATCTTGAGAATTTTGTAGGATGATAAGTGCAATTAGAGACCATACTAATAAGTGGAATTAATCAGATGCACATATGTAAGCACCATATTGTCTCCCTATTATAAGAAACTACAAGAGTAAGTAAAATCCAAAATGTACAATAAATATTGTGTTAGGTGAACAAGAAATCACTACACTAGAGAAACTGAAAGCCAAAAAAACTGCTGAAAAAGAAAGAACTGAGGTTGGGGAAAGTTAAAAAGGAGACAAAAGAAAACAAAAAGTGTACAAAAGATAGATAAGAAATCATATTACTAATTTCTATTTATTGAAAAGAATGGTTTGTGCCTATATTGTTTGATCAGTTGTGCATACCTATATCTTGTAATCTAAGCAACTGCTTTGACGTTAACAATGCACAATATATTGATCATTGTTAATTTTCTATTGTCTTGTTTTGAAATTCTGCATCATTGTTTTTATAGTTTTCCCCCTTCAACATAAAATAAAAATATGATTAAGTAGCCATAAAAGAAATATCTCCATACCTGTATTATAGACGCCAATGCCACCAACACATCTGTAGAGAAACCAGTTACTTTAAGGCCATTTAAAAATTACTTATTTGGATTTTACCAGTAAAATTCGCTTCCTCTAAAAATGAATGCCTCATAGCCTTTACCACTTGGTTATGAATTTAAAGATAAAAACATTTAGAATGAACAAACTTTATGTCCACTTATTTTATTTTATTTTTTAGGTGTATTTAGTACAGAGTCTACAGTGTCTCACTACACAGATCAAACTCATAGTGATCCTCCTGTTTTCATCCTCCCAAGTGCTGGAATTACAGGCACGTGCCTTCACACCCAGTCTCAGTAGCCATTTCAGCAGGCCCTGGGGGTGGAGTCAGCACAGCATGCCAAGGATCAAAACCCAATCCTTACACCTTCCTAAGCAGGCTCTTTAGTCTGCTGAGTTATCTGACCAGCCCTATGTCCACTTATTTTAGAAGTCTTTTAGTAATGTTTCTGAGGTAAAAAGTATCAAAATTAAGGTCCCTAAAAGTCATTCCTTCACCCATCCCTCTAAGCACTAAAACAGTAAAGCAGAGAAGAGTGAATTTCATTTTGAACTTGCTCTTAGGTACTGGGCTTGCATGACAAAGACTAGCAAGATAGGGGCTGAGTTGCGTTGCAGAGTGCCAGCAACTTGTACTCTGAACATCTGTAGCTTTCTCTGCAAAATGGGAAAAATAACAAGTCATTTTCCATTTGTGAAAGAAAAATGTAAGAATAGGTATAACAATGTTCTTATAATTTATAAAGTTCTAAGTCAAATAAGAACAGTTATTTATTACTAGGAATAAAATATTCAAGAATATAAGGACACTAAATGATAGTACAAGTACCTTGTATTTCTATGAAGACAAGAACTTCAGGAGAAAAATTTTAACACGACAATGAGAATCTCAAAACTCTTAAAGCCTGATTGCTTATGAGGCTCGCTTAAATTTTACCTATGATATTAATATTATATTTTTTGAAATTTAAGTTTATTGGTACACCATAAGTGTACATTATGCCCAAATTCAGTTTAGGGAAGTTGTATCTGTATTTGATTTATCTTGATTCCTTTTTCTCCCCCATTCTCATCCCCTTATTTAAAAACCCCAACTCCTCCCTACTCATGGAGTTGGTTTGCCTTTCTTTTTTCTTGGTTTTATTTTTCTTTCTTTTGAAGTCATTTTTTACTTTAAAGAGAATAAAGGGGGCCTGGCCCTAGCTCAGTCCTTTAAGTGGCTGCTTCCACAAAGCTGTCAGCCTCAGGTTGCTGGAGTTCGAACCTCACAACTCTCCAGCTGGCCAAAAGTGCCCTGAAGGCATTCCAGGAAACAAAAAAAAAAAAAAAAAAAAAAAAAAAAACAAGACAAATGACAAATAATTTCAAAACAAGTTGATAAGAAATTAGTGATTGTTATATTATATATTGTTATCTTCAAAGCAGTTGTTCAGATTACCAGACATAAGCAGGCAAAATTGATCAAACAAATAGGCACTAACTGTACCTTTTAATAAACTGATAGAATTTAGTATTACAATTAGCTATGTTGTGCATGTATATTGTGTTTGTATCCTCTTTCTTGAGGAAGAAATGTTTGTTTGTTTGCTTGCTTGTTTTGTATTGGCAGTCAAACTCAGAACCTTGTGCTTGCCAGGCAGGTACTGTGCTACTCAGCTGACTTCCTGACAAAGAAAAGATTTAATCCTTATTTTCTTACTTTTTTTTTCTAACTTTCCCTTTCTTCCCCACCTCCTAATTTCCCTCTTGAACAGCTTCTTCTTATTTTACAATATCTGTTGTACATTTATATTATTGTTTACATTTTTAGTTTTTCACATGAGAAAGAAATGAAATATTTACATGTGTGACTGATTTATTTCACTTTGATTATCGTATCAAGGTCCATCCATTTAGCTGCACATGTTTTGATTTTACTGTTTTTATCTCTGAATAATACTCCACTATAGAAAAAGAAGCATATCTTTTTTTCAAGACTGGAAAAACATATCTTTCTTATCCACTCATTGGTTGGTGGGCATTTATGTTGCTTCCAAGATGTAAACATATGAAAAATGCTCATCATCACTGGTCATTCAAGAAATGCAAATCAAAACAACATTGGTAGTCCATCTCACTCCAGAAATAATGGCTACTCACAAGAAAACAACTAATAAGAAATGCTGACCTGGTTATAGGGAAAGGAAACCCTTTCCCCTTGTTGTTGGGAATGTAGGCTAGTTCAAACTAACATGAGAATCTGTGTAAATATTCCTCAGAAAACTAGGATTTGTGTTCACATTTGACTCAGCTATTCTGCTTCTGGGTTTCTTCCCAGAAGATTAAAAATCATAATATAACAGCAACATCTGTTCACCCATGTTTATAGCTGCAGTTTGTAATAGCTAAATCTTGGAAGGACCCTGATGTTATTATGTAACTAAGTTAACACAATATTTTCATCACTTTTGTGTGACTTTCTCTAACTAGTAATAATTATCCCTGAAGTCATGCTCCATGTAAACATCATCTTTCCAAATGTGGCTCTGTCACTATGCCATTGTTTTTAACACAATACATGCTATAGTTTGATTCGTAAGTGCACCCTCAAAGATCTACACGCTAACGACTTGATCCATACCGTACGGCAATTGGGAGGAGTTGCAACTATTACGATAGGAAGCCTAGTGGAACGTGCTCAGCTCACGTGTGCATGTGCCCTTAAGGGAAGTAATGTGATCCTGGCCCCTCCCACTTTCCTTTTCCGCTTCCTGGCCATGAAGTAAGTAGCTTTACCCTGCCATGTCGCGGTGCCTCACTACAAGCCCAAAGCAATGGGTCTATCAGTCATGAACTGAACCTCTAAAAGTGCAAGGCAAACATTTGCTCCCTTGAGGTGCCTTATCTCTGGTATTTGCTACAACTATGGATATCAGACTAATTTTAGGATCGATAATTTTTGGTGTGACATCATTTAAACTTTTAAAGGTAGACATATTGAGAATTACACTTAAGTTCTGTAACTCCATGAGCTCTCCTTCAATTTTCAGAAGCAACTACAATTTCAGCTCATCTGAAATCAAAGAGGGTCAACAAAAACTTAATATACAAGTAACAAGAAATGTAATGAATGCATTTATTCATTCGTTACATGTAATGTGCCTGTTTTTTCCTTCAAATTTTCATTCTTTTTTTTAAAAAAAAATGTATGTTTGGTACAGGATCTCACTACGCAGCTCAGACTCACAGTGATCCTTCTGTTTTCAGGCTCTCCAGTGCTGGGATTACAGGTATGCACGATCATGCGCAGCCTCAGTACATGGCTCTGCATGCACAGGGTCAGGGCTGCCACTGTATTTGGTACCGGGGACCAAATCCCAGTCCCTGTACTTGCCTAAGCAGGCAAGTAGTCAAATGAACTATATCATCAGCCCTCACTTTGTGTTTTCTGTTTCTAATTTTTGTTAGAGAAATTATTGACATTTTCTATAAATGTTTTCATGACTTCTGATTAACTGGGATCCTAGGAACTGCTATACAGAATGTTTAAGCTCAGAAATGAAACAAATTCTTATTTCTGCACTGTGTTTCTTACTTGTTGAATGGTATAGCACTAAGCTCATTGTTTAATTTTCCCAGGCTTCTAATTATTTATAAATTAGGAATGCACTTATAAATATATCACAGGATCGTTATAAGAATTAAACAGGGGTACTTGGTACCTGTACCAACGGTATACAGCAGGGTTCCTTACCATTAGCAGAACATAATATATTTAACAGTAATAGCATTAATTGAAAACATATTACATTCCAGCCACTAAGCTTAATTATCAGTAGATTTTACTAATTTTAAATAAGTTAAATGTACAAGTTAAGAAAACAAAGACATTCAAGAGTGTATTAGAAAATAAAGTGACTTAGAACTTTAAATGCTGAATGTGTGTAGCTTAACAATTTTGGACACTTATTTATGATATAATAGATGCTATACATTTTCTCCTAATTCCTAAAGCAGTCTTACAATTCTACTGATTTTATTTTTACTATTTCAAATCTCATTAAAATGAAACCACGCAAAATTAAGAGCCTTGCTTATTTTATTCACAGTTATAGACTGCCTAATGTGGCATCTGATTCTTGGATTACATTATGCAATGGGTAATAAAAATTATATTATAAATGTATAATATTTTAAAAATATATTAAAGAAAAAGGCATTCTTCAGTTACTTTTCTTCAAAGTATTCCCTTTCCCTTCTATCTAGATAATACAAAGACTTAGAAAAAAATCGGGCCTCCCATATTCAAAGACCCAATCCAAAAATGAGCATCTGAGACGAACATACACTTCTCAGAGGAAAAAATACAAATGTCAAATAAATGTATGAAAAAATGTTCAACATCAATAGTCATTCAAGAAATGCAAATTTAAACAACACTGAGTTTCCATCTCAACCCAGAAAGAATGACTAACATCAAGAAGTCAGCCAACAAATGCGGGAGAGGCTGTAGGGAAAAAGGAACGCTTCTGCACTATTGGTAGGAGTACAGGCTGCTACAGCCACTGTGGATATCTGTGAAGATACATTCAATAGCAGGATTAGAGATTCCATTAAAACCAGATATTCCCCTCTTAGGTATTCCTCCAGAGGAAGTGAAAACCTTATACCACAGCGATATATGTGCACCCATGTTTATAGAAGCACAATTTGTCATAGATAAATCCTGGAAACAACCTAGATGCTCATCAAATGAAGAATGGATAAGGAAGATGTGGTATAGTTACACAATGGAGTATCATTCATCTATAAAATAGGATAAATTTGAGTCTTTTTTCAGTAAATAGATGCAACTAGAGAACATACTCTTAAGTGAAATAAATCAGACTTCATGTGCAACTTTGTATTGTCTCCTTACTGTGAGAGCCTGAAAGAGAGAAAGTGGAATAGGGAGGATACAATAGACACCAGTAAGAGGGAATGAACTTATTCAAAAGGAGTTACTGATTTGAGGAGAAGGACAGGAAAGGGAGTGGGGGAAAGAGATTTATCTATGTATGTAAACAGGATGGTTTGCACAACTGTACTGTTCATTTCTGTTGCTCTATGGAAAGAAGTAGTTAATGCTTTAATTTGCTTCATTTCTTTTTTACAATTGTTTCTCCTTTTTGCCTCCTTAATTTCTTACATATTTCTTTCTTTTTTCTTCCAATTTTACATGCATATACCTGGTAATATGAATAACTGGTTGGAAGACAAATGTATGTATTACAACAAAGACTGTGAAATTCATGTTACTTGTTAAGTGAAAATCTGTATCATTTGTAATTTTTTCTGTTTTAATTCTAATTTTTAATCTCCTTAATTTTTTTTAAAAAAGTACTCTCTTTTGAACATACGTATCACATTGTTCTTGCTATCTCTGAAGCAGTTGGAAGTCCTCTTTTGTGATGACATGTGCCATCCAATAGAAATGCAGGCTTCTAGACACTCTAAGTCTTGTCCTCATTAATGGATCTGGTACCATACAAATTTGCTTGGGCCCCAAAGTGAAAATGACCATAAAACATAAACATTTTGAATTAAATTGCAACAACAAGGAAGCCAAAACAGTGCATCTAAAGACACTTACAAAATATTTTCAGAATTGCATATATAAGTGGCAAGGTTTGTGGCATAAGTACACTTGAAGTGGAAGAGTAGTTTGAGGGAGATTCATGACAATGTGTCTTTTTGTTTAATAAATTTTAAACAATTACCATATTTTTAGCCTACTTACAACTCTATAAAGAGTTACACCATGAATGAATACATACATTTAAAAATGAATAAAGTCCTATTCACCCAGAATATATGCAAGATACTTGCGTAAATATTTTGAGACAGTAAGAGAAACTAGTGTTGAATTTGATCCTCAAATGAAAGAATGAGGGAGGAAAGACATTGTCAATGAAACAATAAAGTACAAGTAAATTTAATATGGGGAGATATGCTGGATAGATAGCTCAGTTGATAAAGCACTTGCCTGGCAAGTGCAAGGGTCTGAGTTCAATCCCTGGCTCCAGATTGGTCAAGCAATGGCCGTGACTCATCCACATGGCTGGCACTGACAAAGGATCTGCAAACTGTGGTACAGGATTACAGCATAAATCCTGAGGGGACTTGACTGACCTTTTTAGATACAAAAGTTTCATTTCTTGTTATATAGGTCTTGCTTTATCTTGGTCTTAACAATCCAGCAGAAAAATATAAAAACGAGGTATATAAAGGTATATAAAGTAAAGCCATATTAATATGCGGAGCTGTGAAAGGCTCCAGTCAACAACTTCTGACATTGCCAGTCCTATGGATAACCCACTACTGCTATGGACTACTAGACTATATTGGATCATTTTGCTGAATTCACACACTTACAATATTTAAATGGCAATGGAATACCCATCTCTAACAAAACTAAACAAAAAAAGGGATATAAAGGAAGGAACATTTTGTATCTGTATACACAAAAGTTAAGATAGATATACAGCTACTTTTTCTTAATTCAATGGGAAGGAAGATTTGTACTAATAGTGTTTGGACAAGATATCATGTCTGCATCTTGTACTATGAATAGCCACTAAGAAGATAACAATATGCAATGTATTAATTATTGAAACTGTCCTATTAATCAGTTTTGAAACTGTCTCATTGCTATGTTTGTCAATAAAATTAATTTTAAAAATCCCCAACTCCACAAAAAAAGAAAAATATGGGCAGATATTAGAAGTGAAATTGAAATATTTTATATATAATTTTTTGTAGTAATTGGGATTAAACCCAGGGCCTTGCATTGATCTTCATCCTTAATCATTTTTGGGGTTTTCAGTTATTATTTTCAGAGTTTTTCTAACTTGTTATCAGACTGTTAATCTTCCTCAATCCTTCCTGTGTTCTTGAATTACAGGTGCGCACCACCACACTGAGCTTGTATTTTAAACTTCTCTTTCTATTTGTAGTACACCTCCAAACCAGCCACTTTCCAGCTTAGTATCTCACACACATACATCTTACTTGAGTACTTTTTAATTTATTTTAATTTAAATAAAGATATTTAAATCAAAATTTAAATACTTTGACCAGAGCAAACATTCTCCATTCCTTTCCTACCCTATCTGCCTAAATTGTAGCCCTGTCTTCAAGGCACTTCAACCATTTTGCTACTGTTCTGACTCTGAAGGGATGGTTGACAATGTGCAGCACCTATTAGACAAAGCTCATCAGTGACTGGTGTAGGATAATGCAGCAATAAAAGCCCAGGAAGAGCACAAGTAAGACACAGTGATGCACAGTACAAGGTCAAAGAAACACTATGGCGAAGGCAAGACGAGAGCAAGGCAAGGAAGACCTTTGTCAGAAAGTCAAGAGAACATCCAGGAAAAGCTGGGATGCCTATTATGGTCATCTTGCTACACCCACATAGGTCAAACTTGTCCCAGAAGGTGAAAACTTGCTAAGCCTTGCTCCTTCTGGGGACTGCCACAGACCTACATCAGAGCCACCTGTTTACTGATGTTCAGTTTGACTACAAGCTTTGTTCCCCACCAAATGGGAATATCAATTTTGATATCTGCTTTTGTTACCAAAGAATAAAACATATGTTATGGTTTGTGTATAGGTGTCACCCTAAAGCCTCATGCAGTCCTGGGGTGGCTTCTGGAGTTTGTGTTTGATTATTGTGGTTATGGATGCTGTGCCTGCCATGGGGCAGATAATTTGCATCACAATGTAAAGAGGGAAAAGAGGCTAGGTAGCTGCCTGAGCTTGCTCTCTGCTCTTTGCAACCAATATGAAAGGTTGCTCTCTGCCATGTGACTGTCTGCCTTGGAACCAGCTAAGTATGGACTAAAACCTCCTGGAATTGTGAGCTAAATAAACCTTTTCTTCCTTCATTTTGGGTATTGGGTATTTATCCCAACAATGAGAGAAGAGTAACTGAGACAGAATTTGGTACCAGGAATGGGGTTATTGCTATGCTAAACCTGACCATGTGGATTATGAGCTTTTAGAAATGGCTTTTGGGAAGAGATAGGAAAGGTTTGGAGATGTTGCCCACTTGCGAAGAGCTGGAACAGCTTCAGTTGTTCTGTGCAGGAGATTGTGGTCAGAATGCAGAAGAACAAAAGGCTGATAGAAAGCCAGCATGTAAAGACCAGGCTAGGTAGGTTTCTGCTGGGAATAAGGACTGCATTGGTTGTTGTACTCCAGATCATATATATTTTGGCTTGGCAGAATCTTTGCATTTTGCTTGCATCCAGAGACTTTGCCTGAGGATGAGTTTAAGGATGGCAGACTGATTAATCTTTGAAAAGATATGTCAAAGCAGCCAAATATTGGGGCAGTGGTGTGCTTGTTGTTGGGGGTTTTTAGTCAGATTTATGTTGAGAATCAAGAGCAAGGAGTCCAACAGGATAATTTAAAATGTTGTGAATTTAGCCAGAAAGGAAGTTCCAGGAAGCCTGTGGACTGCAAAAACAGAGCTGAGAGAGTCTCTATTGATGGGAAGGAACCAGAGAATAGAAATGATGGCTTGAGAAGGTGGGAGGTCTCCACCCTGCAAAGCAGTCTTGGAATTGCAAAAGTCAGGGACTTTGCCTTGAAGGGAAAGCAACTAAGCCCCATGTTCCAGAATGGTGGCAGTGGCCACACCAGGTTCCAGAATGGTGCCAACATGGAGAATTTATTCCTGGGAATAAGGGTCAGAATGCTCAGTGATCCAGGCACTCGAACTCTACAGCCAAGAGAGAATGAAGGCCAGTTGCTGCCATGCTGTCTCTCGGGTAGATGATTGTTCAAAGAGGAGGGGGTGGTGAATGAAGGCAAGAGACAAGAAAAGGAATGTTGCGGGACTGTCCTGCTACAAGGCTGTATATGGTTAGATCTCTGGATTTATGTGTAAACATAAGAATTATATAATTCTTT
>NW_004524635.1:1978352-1983457 GCF_000260255.1 Octodon degus
ATGACGGAACTAAACAAAAAAGGGTATACAGATGACTGTCCATTTTGTATCTGTGTATTCAAAGTGGTTAGGATAGATATATAGCTACATTCTCTTAATGAATAGAGGGATTTGTTGTAATAGTGTTTGTAAATAGGATATCATGTCTGCATCTTGTACAGCAAATAACCACTAGGAAGGGAGTATGCAATGTGTTCATTATTGAAACTATCTTACCAATTGGATTTGAAACAGTCTCATTGATATTTGTCTCTCAATAAAATTATGGAAAAAAAGAGAGAAGGAAGTCCAGCTGGTAGCAGACTTTGGCATCATCAACGTGGAGTTGGTTTTATGTACATTCAGAATGCAGGAGTTCTGAGATTACGAAGGCTTCCACTTAGATTTCTGAAGAAGGCCTGTGATGTCAGGCAGTGTGCCCCTGTGAGGGCAGTGTATAAAGCTGTGAGTGAGAAGCCTATTCAGTGGAAACTCCAGAAGTTTGGAAAAGCCAGAAACATAGATCATCTAAGGGTAACTTCAAGGAGGAAGCATAGCCGGGCTAAGGGAGTAGCCATGGGAGCTACCACCAAGGGTGTCATAGTGGTGGAAACACGTGGAACTCACAGTTTTCCATAGATTTCTTCAGATGTTCCACAAAGACCTACAGGACTTAATGTTTGCCCTGCTGGATTTTGGACTTGTGTGGGTCCCAATGCTTGGTATTTTGTGTGTACCTTTTGGTAAAGTTTATCTTGTGCCATTGAATGATGGAAGTGTTTAATTTTTCATTTGTGCAGGGGCTCACAGCTAAGAGTTTGCCATGGATCTTAGAGGAGAATTGGGACTTGGACTTTAGAGCAATGCTGAAACTGTGGGATTGTGGTAACTCTTAGAGATACACTAAAATGCCTTTTTCACAAAGGAATGTGCATGAGTCTCTGAGAATCCAGGGATGAAATATTGTGCTTTTTGCATATATGTCCCCTGAAAGCCTCATGCAGTCCTGGGGAAGCTTCTGGAGTCTGTGATTGATTACTGTTGGTATGGATGCTGCACCTGCCCTGCGGCAGGTAATTTGCATTGAACTGCTGCCACTCCCTTTGCTCTGTGTTCTTTGCCACTACCATGAAAGGTCACTCTCTGCCATGTGCCACTCTGCCTTGGGGCCAGCTAGGTGTGGACTGAAACTTCCACTAACTGTGAGCTAAGTAAACCTTTCTTTCCTCCATTTTGGGTGTTGGGTATTTGTCCAAGCCATGAGAGAAGAGTAGCTGAGACAACATACAATTAAAAATATGTCCATCAACAGATTGATAGGTAAAGAAAATGTGGTATTCATACACTGTGGAGTACTATTGTGCTCTAAAGAAAGAAAATTTCGGTCATTTGAATGAGCGTGAATAGACCTTGTTACAAAATGTTAAGTGAAATTCAGATACATAGGCTTAAATAGGGTTTATCTCATAGAGGAATAACAAAATATGATAAATTGAAGACCAAAATTAAAGATATATAAAGGAAACAAATGTATCTTTTGCAAATAGAAAGGGGCCAGAGAGACGGAGTAGAACAGAGGACCCAAAGAGCATTAACATTCATTATGGACATGAAAGAAATACTCACAAGAAATATAATCAATATGTATCACAAATAAGATCTGAAAATAATGAAGGAAAGGGATATAGTAATGGAGGAAGAATAATTAGGATACAGTAAATACATGTACCTACTCCTGAAGATGAATATACATTTTATGCACTGCAAGCATGTACTAATAAAAAAAGAAAATGGCCAGGGGGATGGCTCAGTAGAATAAGCACTTGTCTGGCAAGTGCAAGGGCCTGAGTTCAATCCCTAGTCCCACCAAAAAATAAATAAATAAAAATAAATAAATAAATAAATAAAATTAAAAGGAAAAAAATTCACTTCTGAAAACATCAACATGTTCCTAGCAACTCTTATTCTCAAGAAAAAAAGGCTGATTTTTCCCTAATCATATTAACGGATATTCATTTACAATCAAAGATACATTAAGCTCAGAAGCTGTTATTATGTATATAACTTTAAACTACTTTCTGTAGTATTTGCCTTCTTTACTTTCCTTCATATTTACACATAATGCTGAGCAAGGAGCCATCAGAATGAATGACCCAGGTGACCTGGAATTCACATGACAAGATGCATCTACTGTTGCCGGTGTGCCTTCTCCCTGACTTCCGCCTTGCTACCTCCCTGGGCACTGGCCTTGGGTCCTCAGCCAGTGCACGCATTTCTGTTTTCAGGCTCTTCTTCACCCCCAGCTCACCTTGTAGCCATGTGACAGCCCAACGTGCTAGAAAATTAAGTCTTCCCTCCACAGTGGGAAGAGCTTTCAACCAATGGCTGATATGGCTTGGTGCATGAATCTACCAGTGCTCTTGTTTCTCATACAGATGTGTGTGGTCAGGCATGTGGGAGAGTAATGGTGAGGGATGTGAGGGATGTGTTCCACACTGGCTGCTTTGTTTATTCATAAGCATCAAATAACAACCGCCCTGTGCAGTACATGTATGATAACACGCCCTAACGATTGCTTTCTCTGTCTCCCTCATGTATTTTCCTAGGAATATTTGCTGGCTTCAATACCAAAATAAACTACTTACCCTCAGATTCTTTTCATTCTGAAGTAATCTTAATAAAGCAAGACAGCAAGAATATTATCAAATTTTCCCACTCATCTTTGATGTACTAAGGAATTGTTATACTTATGCTAAGCTGATCTTGTTAATCCTTATAAAATGATCTTTACCTGTATTACTAACAAGTTTAACTGAAATGACTTGTGCGTATTTCACTCTATTCAGTAATGGACATTGTATTACAAAAAGCATAAACAGGGTTCACCAAGCCACTCCTCCTTTACCCACCTACGACTCTTTGAAATTAAAGCCCCACTGACTACTCCTGTATGCACACCATTCAAGCTTCTCTGCAGAACTCAGCATGAGCAGAAGATATAAATGGGAAAGAATCTTATCTCCCCAAAGTATATAAAGCGGAGAAAAAAAATGGTGGAGAAGTTTTGAGACATACTTATTGATGTTCCCTTTTCCAAGTTTAATCCTATAGAGAGAGAAGCTTCAATTCCTTTTTTTTAAATAGTATTCACTTTAGCACAGCTGGAAACAAAAATTAAAGCAAGCTTTCAGCTGTGACAAAGGCACTTCCAAGCAAGGGACCTCAGCACAGCATCCCAGGAAGCTCTTAGCATGGTCTGTACACAATGGGAAGGACCGCCGCGTTAGTGCTCACACAGCACAAGAAGTGAGGACTGAAGAAAATAGCTTAGGATTCTGTGCTCCTGAGAACACTGTCATTGTTTTATTCAGCCATCAGAACTTATCTTCCCAAGCTCAGCTGTTTTGTTCTCCTGCTGACAGGTGAGAAAACACTTAAAATTATAAAAACAGTAACCTTGTCAGTACACATATAATCATTATTTTCATTTGCTTAGGAATCTGTGATTAGAGTTACCAGGCAGAAGATGAGTTTGTTTATCATAAGTGTTGCTGTGATTTTTCTCTCCCTAGGCAAGCTTTCAACAGCTGCTTCTTTTGAAGTCTAGGTCATACACTTATAGCGTCTTCCACATATACTTGTCAGTCAAGATTTTATTTTTCTTTCATTCTTTCACCTTCTTATCTTGCCTTTCTCGCTACCACATAATCTGTCATTATATTACATGCCATTCGGTATCATTTGTGTTGATTTCTCTATCTAGTAAGTAATGCTGACAACTCCTATCACCTTCAGATTCCCTCCACTCAGTCTTCAATGATGTCTTTGAGTTTGTTCCTCCTTGACATGTTTCTGCTCACAAAGGCCAAGATGGGAAAACATAGGCTAGGTCCTTGATACAGTGTGATTCAAACACATTCCACATGTTCTTGTAATGTACTAGAAATGCAATATTTCTCAGATCCCAACACAGACCTGATGAATCAAACCTTGCATTTATTTGAAAGGATCTCCCAATACTAGTACAGATTGTATATGCCTGGGAAGATTTAACATACGTAATGGAAATGTTAATAGGTTAGCTAGAAGGGATAGCTGCTTTACGTTTTCTTCCTAAGGATATTCATCAGTGAATCAAGGTCATGTGGTCGGGTTGGAATTACAAGGGCTTCACAGAGAAGAGACAGGAAGTGCTGGACCACTGGGCACTGTGGCAACGCCCAACAGAGGGCAAGGGCAAGGCCCGAGCACAGCCACCACTGAATTTATCTAGGGAAGTTCCTGTGGTCCCAGTTACTTTGTCCAAAGGATCTTCAGAAATTTCAGGTCAGCAAAGGAAACCATCAATTGTCAAAATAACTTGTATTGAAGATAGGAAATGATGGTCTCTATTTACCTAACATTATAGTCACCTAAAATTCAATATTTTGAGTGTTCTCAGATTTACAACTCTTTCCATCTTTGCAGATTCAATTTCCTTTCTTTTCCTTATCAACCTCTCTCTACTCTTTATCTAGCAAATAACATTGTTAAATTTTTTAAATGATGCTTCTTCCTCTAGATACAAATCCCTCATTTTCTTAACTTCACAGTCTATGGGATCATCTAGTTTTTGATTTAATTTTTTAAAATCTTATTTATTTTATACAAGGTCTCACTACACATCTGAGATTCATAGTGATCCTCATGTCTTAGACTCCCCAGTACTGGGATTACAGGCATACACCACCATGCCTAGTTTTGGTGCTCCACACAGAACACCCAGATTTACTGGAAGGGCATGGCATGTGGTACCAGAGATCAAACTCAGGTCCTTACACTTGCCAGGCAGGTACTCAGACTACCAAGTTATCTTCCTAGCCTTGGTATTTGAATTTAGCATGGCCTTGAGGTTCATTTTGCTATAAATTATGTATACTGTACTCTCATGTAGCTTTTATTTTAGGAAGGAAAGAAAAGGGTTATATAACACATGAATAAAAATAATTTATTTTTTGAGATAAAAATCTGAGAATATTCATAAGCAAATGAAAAGAGAAACAGAGAATATGACATAAAGAAAACAATTTAGTCAGGCTTGGTGACACATGCCTACATTCTCAATACTTTGTGAGTCTGAGGCTGGA
>NW_004524635.1:1988942-1993344 GCF_000260255.1 Octodon degus
TAATATATAATAGACAGTAGAGAGTTTTCTGTGTGCATTGTAGGAAAATGTTATTTTTAAAAATGTATTTGGTGCAGGGTCTCACTACACAGCTCAGGCTCATAGTGATCCTCCTGTTTTCAGCCTCACCCGTGTTGGGATTACAGGCACATGCCACCATGCCTGGACTTGGTGGCAGGCTCAGTGTACTTGGGGACAGGGCTGGCGTGGCATGTAGTGCTAGGGATTGAACCCTGATTCCTATGCTTGCCTAAGCAGGTGCTTAGTCCACTGAGCTATCCTGCCAGCCCTGCAAAATGTCAAAATTTTAAAATAGAAACCCAGAATCCTATGTTCAACCCAACTCCAAATTTAGGCCCCCCACCTACTTTCAATAAGTATGTACTGCTTTATCAAAAGAAGTGCATATTTTGACTTTAAAGATTTTTGCTATTTAAAATTGGAAATAAAGATTGGAATGTGAAATATTTGACTTCATAATGTTGAAGGAAGTTAAAATAACGTTAATTAATAGAGAGAAAAAAGAAAACAAATGATCTAAAACAGCTACTAAAATGACCAGCTAGTAACAAAATATGCAACTCTTCTGCTAATGAGAAAATGTTTTTAATGTTTGGCAAGTTCTTTAAAAATATAACAGTTAAGTGATGGACACAACTGAGATCTGAGCACTCAGGAGGTTGAGGCAGGAGGATGACCACAAATTTGATGCCAATCTGTGCTTCATAGTGTGTTGAAATCTAGCCTGAACTGCATAGCAATACCTTCTCTCAAAAATAAAACAAAAAATGACAGTTAAATCAAAAAAGATGAAAGAATACATTTGCAATTTCTTTAAAAAAGAAAAAGAATCAACATAAAATTATTCTCTATCATAATAAAAATTGAAATCAAAACAGTTGGAGTTATCTAATTATCAAAGATTAGTAGACTTAATTGCACTTCATCATAGAAAGTCCAGAAGGAAACAAAAATTTGTAAGCTACTGGCAGTGTAATTTATTGCAAGCCCTTGAAGGATAGTATGAAAATAGCTATTAAGATAAATACCTAGACTAATGCCCAACAAATAAGAAATTAAGTATTTATTATTAAATTCAAATTCAAAATCTCACTTTCTATTGGAATTAGCAATTCTGCTTTTACAATAAAAGAAGTGCTCACAAATTGTACATAATAGATCAAAAATCTTCTAATTTTGGTCCTGACAGCAAGGAACTTGGAAAAACCTCAAAGGGAAGGCATAGAATAATATACAACTAACACAAATAATACAAAATTTTACATACAAAAAAAGTTTTGAAAATCTTATGTGAAAGAGAATTTATATGTATATAAATATATCTGTATTTTAAAAAAACATATGGCAATATTTATGCTATATACATATATAAATTAATATATTTTGCTTATATATAAAATTGTTTCTTATTATTGATAATGATTAACGTTCTAGGTCAGGTACCTGATCTACTAACAATGTAGGATCCTCTATAGCAATTATTATTTTTATATTTTTGAAAAGAATCACTGTGAGTGAGATGAGATGAAATCTCAATATTGCTTTGATATGCATATGCATATCCCACAGGGCTAAAACAATTCAATTTTTTTCACATATTTTGACCACCTCTGCTTCTTTTAAAAGTAGTTGTTCAAAAAATGTGATTATTTGTTGATGTGGTTATTCAGCATTTGGTGGAGGGAGCGTTAAATTTTTTGAGTTTTTTATATATTCTGGATATTAAACTTCTGTCAAATGAGTCGTCGGCTAAGACTTTTTTCTATTCTGCTGGCTCTTCTCATGCTGTTGTTTCTTTTCTTGTGTAGAAGATTTTTAATTTTGGTGGGATGCCATTTGTTGCTCCTTGCTATTATTTCCTGAACTACTTGAGTCCTACTTGGGAAGTTATTCAAGTTGAAGTATTTCCTTTGTGTTTTCTTCTAGCATTTTCAAGTTTCAGGCCTCATACCTAAGTCCTTGAAATACTTTGAAGTGATTCTTGAACAAGGCAAGAGGTAGTGATCTAGCTTCTGTTTACTACTGCATACGCCCAGTTTTCTAGCAGCATTCTGTCAAAGAAGCTATCTTTCTCCAGTGAATGCTTGTGGTTCTTTTTGTCAAAAGTCAGATGGGTGCAGTTTTGTGGATCCATTTCTGGATCTTCATCGTACTCAATTTTTCTATATCAACCCCCCCCCAAAAAAAACAGAAAAAAAAGCAAAAAAAAAAATAATAAATAAAAGAAGGGACTGGGGAGATGGTTCAGTGGCATAAGCGCTTCCCTGGCAAGTGCAAGGGCCTGAGTTCAATTCCTGGTTCTGCCAAAAAAAAATTTTTTTTCTATATGTCTGTTGCATTGAACCTGTGTATCACTTTCAGTTATATGCTCATTTTTACAATATGATTTCTGCTTATCCAGGAACATGGAAAGATTTTCTATCTCCTAGTATCTTCTTTTATTTCTTCCTTCATCCTTATGTACCTTTCGTTATAGAAGTCTTTGTTCTCCTTCGGTTAATTACTAGGTATTTTAAAAGCTTTTATGAATAGAGTTGCTTTTCTGATTTTTTTCCTCAGGAAGTTCTCTTTAGTATTAATGAAGAGACAAGATATTGAATTTTGTCTTTTGAGTTTGTGTTCTGCTACTTGGCTTGATAAAAGTCTTCCAATTGAATCTTTATGGTTTTCTTAGTATAGGATCTCACCTTATTAATATGGAATAGATGTAGATCTGTCTGAACACATGCAGTGTGGTTTTTAAAAAGTGACTGATGATGTTGATGTTTCCATCCTGCTCTTCCCTCTTCATAGCCAGGAGATTATGGAGTTTTCATGATTTGAGTTTTTTGCAAGGCAAACAGTATAGTATAGAACACATTTTGTAATATTATTTTTTAATGAATCATCCAAGAAACATATACAAGAAGTGCAGAAAATCTGTTCACACGCTAAATACTAAGGAATCCAGCTGAGGGCCTGGATCCTAATGACCTGCTTGAATCCAGCTGAAATCCAGAGCTCATAATAGTGCCGCCCACAAGTCCAACCAGAAGCCTAGAGCCCACAAAGTCTCATGCAGGTCTGCTTCAGGGATCTGTACTGATAAGCCCAAGGGTCAGTGGTGGAAGCTGGGACGTTTATGCTAGAGGGATGAAAGATCTGAACTGGAGCTAGAAAGCAATGCTCAAGGTAAGCAACAGAGCTCCGCAAAAGGTACCACAGTCATTCTCAGCAACAGTGAGGTCCCGAGCTCCTCCAATGATGAAGAAAACCGAGTTCCCATTAGGAAAGCCAGTGCAACAAGCTTCTCCACGAGGCTGAGCAGTGCACCATCTTCCACTCTGCAGCTAGAAAGAAATGCTCAAGATGAGGACCAGAGGTCCTCCAGTATGAACCATAGCCATTCTCAGTGGCAATGAGGTCCCAGGCTCCTCCAGTGACAAGAACAGCCAAGTTCATCAGGAAAGCCAACGTCACACAGCAGAACAACCCAGGAGTATCAGCAGCTTCCAAACAGCTCCAACAGCTTCTGCAAACAACAGCCTTAACAGCAGCTCTGACAGGTTCTTAGTTCTGCCTCTTATACATTCAGCAACAATCCTCAGGTGAGACTCCCACGCCCAGCACCATACTAGTTCAATTCAGCTGCGTATAATAATTTGACCACCAGTTAGAAATCCACTACAAGAGTGAGAACCTGAGCCAAAACAGAATCTCACGTACTTTAAATTATCAGTATCAGGTGTTTTGTCTCAGTGGCAAAAAACTGACTTAGACAGATTTTGATACTATAGAAGTGGATTTTCATGTAAATTCACTTGACAGTGTGGTTCAGAAGCTTTTGGAACTGGCTTATGGGAGTTTTGTAAGTTTTGCTGATGCCTGCTAGAGAATCCACAGAATACTATAAGCAGAGCAAACAAAGATAAATGGAAAATCCTGGTTATAGATCAAAAGATCAGAATGCTAAGCACTTTGTTTTATAAGATTGGTTGCACCAAAATTGAATACATATATATTTAAAATTTGTTTTATCGTTTTAATGGATTGCTCCTTTACCACTATGTAGTACTTTCTCTGTCTAATTCCTTTACATTTATTTAGTACAGGGTCTACAGAGTCTCATTACACAGATTGGACTAGTAGTGATCCTCCTGTTTTCAGCCTCCCAAGGGCTGGGATTACAGGTGTGCACTACCACGTCTGGACTGGGTTGCTGGCTCAGCGCACCCAGAGGTGGGGCTAGTGCTGCATGCAGGACAGGGATCAAACCCTAGGCTCTGTGCTTGCCTAAGTGGGAACTTAGTCTGCTGATCTATCTTACCAGGCCTATAAATGTGATAATTCTTCTTTTATATTAGCTTTCAAATTGCTCCTTTAGGGTAGTATTGAGATATAT
>NW_004524635.1:1993444-1994450 GCF_000260255.1 Octodon degus
TCTAGTGGCATAATTTGGTGCATAAGTCCCACTACTACAAAAGTGGAAGAAGATGAAGAAAAAGGAAGAGCAGGAAAAGGAGGAGAAGGAGAAGGAGAAGGAGAAAGAGAAAAAAAAAAAAAGAAAGAGGCAAGAATTCAAAGTAAAATATACCTAGAGGATCACTATTTGAAATACAAATAAAGAGGAAATTTAATTTTAGGCCAAAGCAAAACCAAAATAAATTATTCTTTAATCAGAGTAAGAAAGTTCAAATGAACTGGAGAGCTCATAAAAATGAAATACTCAAGAGGCAAAGAATACATCGGGAGTTGTGTCAGAGAGAAGATAGTGGAGAAAATGCCTGGACTTTTAAAAATTTTTTTGTAAGAAGAATTTCCATCACCAGAGAGAGAAATATGTAATTCAGCTTGGAAATTTGAGGAAAGAGAACTAGAGAACTGTCAAAAAAAAAACTGTCTTGTTAAAATGACACACAGAATAAACTGAGTAATTTTTAATGCACTCAGCATATAACTTACTTGTTTTAGCATTATTTGAAAATATCATGGGGCTGGAATATAACTCAGTAGAATAAGTGCCTGCCTGGCAAGTGCAAGGTGCTAAGTCAAATCCCCAGTACCAGAAAAAAAATCATGATGCAAAAATATATGATCATATGATTCTACTTATAAGCATTTCTGGGAAAAAAAAAATCTAGGCTGAGGTGAAGGAAAACATTGTAATGTTTGCCTTGAACAACAAGTGAGGGATGAGACTGAGAAGAGTTCTGAAAGGATTTTGGAATGATGAAAGCATTTTGACTGCAGTGGTAATTCAGTGGGTATAAACATGCATGAAACTTCATCAAATGCAGTTACAGTCAGTATATTATTTTATGGCAATTATATCTCAATAAACTTGATTTATGACATGAAGTAATAGAGTAATAGATTTATGACTCCATAGTAGAATACTAACATAGGCCTATACTTTCTGGCTGCTCAATAAAAAATTGGCAAATGTA
>NW_004524635.1:2001765-2008818 GCF_000260255.1 Octodon degus
ATATATATATCTCCAAATTAAAACATCTTTCACAAAATGGTATACTTGCCAATATGCGAATCAAGAAAAAGTAGCTCAATTTATTAAAATAGTTTCTAGAGTCTGCCCTCACAAGAGTTATCATGAGGAATGCAGAGAGAAAACTACATAGCAATTTTTTTTTGTAAAGCAGAATGAGTAACATGTTAAAATAAATCTTCAATATCCAGAATATCAAGATTTTGGCTTTGAAATATTTCAGGCTCATGTTCGTGTTTCTTCAAAGTGCATTGCCACCAAAATCTTCATGACATAAAAATTTGTTTTTGTCCAATTTGCTTTTACCTTAAAGCACCAAGCACCTTATTAGAGACCTAGAATATACACATTATAAAACACAAGTGTGATGATAAGTTAGAAATGTGACCAGGTATTTTTTGAAATTTAATTTATCTATTTACTTTGATTATTTGAGTCAGGGTCTCATTACATAGTTCATGCTGATCTTGAACTCCCTATGAAATCCAGGCTGTTCTCAAATTTGCAAGAAACCTCCAGCGTCAGCTTCCCAATTGCTGGGATTTTAGGTGTCTACTACCAAGCCTAACTCAAAAGGTGACCAGGTATTTTTTAGTACACAAAGCCCTATTTTCCTGTGCAACTTTGTAAGTATTTTTCCATCAGTCAGCTGCTCCACACCACTAGGAACACAGCATGTTTAATTAGAAACCTGGTACCCCTCACTACTACCTCTATGAATCCTCTTCCCAATTCCACTTGAGTGATCTACCTCTTTCTCAATCCTATGCATTTCCACAGAGCTGCCTCCAGTGCTGCTTTGTGGGCTGCCCACTGACCCAACCAGGCTAAAAAAGGTACCAGGACCACATTTGTGTTCCAGGTTATATCAAGTGACTTGTAACTACTAAAGTATATAGCATGACACATTGAGATGCACAATACAAGAAAATAGTTTTATTATTACTGTCTTTAATGACAATTTTTCCCACCTACAAAATAAAAGGTGTACCATTTTGTTTTCTGCTGGGTCACGCAAATCAGGTAGGTGAACTGGATTCTGATGATGATAAAGCCAACAGAATCTGGAACTTCCTGAAAGACTGTAGTAATAGTACTGCCCAACCAAACTACTTTTCAATTCCTCACCTATAAATTATGAGCAAAAATTTCATTGCAATGTACAGTTAATTTTTTGTTTTTTAATTTATTTTTAGCAGAACCAGGGATTGAACTCAGGCCCTTGCACTTGCCAGGGAAGCACTTATTCCACTGAGCCTCCAATGTACAGTTAAATTTTAACAGAATTTGTTATATAAAAATAGTTACCCTTCATCCCTGTTTTCCTAGGCATATTCACTGTTCCTCTCCTAATGCTTATCTAAGCCCACTAAAGATTCAGCATACTTCTTGTGATAGTCATGTTTCTTTCATTTTTTAAATTTCTCTGTTGATTGGTTTAATGAACGGACATATAAATAATTATAAATTCTTTTGACAAACTGGGAAAATTGCACACAAACTAGATTTGTGGAGTCCCTTGGCTGCATGGATGTTTGTTTTTCAATATACTCATATCATGCATTTCATCAAATATGGGCAATAGGCTTGTGGAAGACACCAGTTTCTTCCTGAAAAACAGAATTTCAAGAAAGAATGGGAATAGTGTCTAAGGAGGGGAATTGTAACAAAAGATGATAGGAAGATTCCTTGAATCTATTAAAGTCAAACAACATGAAACACAAATCCTGGTTAGGAATATGCAAATGAAGAAAGCCTTAATTTTTGAAAGGTATTTATAAATATCTTGTAATAAACCATTTCTTAACCAAAATAGATTTATAGACAGCATGCAAAATAACTGCTGTTTATAAGACAGAATTTTTGAAGATTTCAATAGTGCAAAAAAATAATCTAATCACTCCAGCAATAAACATTTAGCAATCCAGCATCCTGGGACTCAATGATTATAGACTAGTGCAATTCAAACACCAACAAAAGGCCCTTTGATATTCTGTCTATACATTTTCATACCAGCTGTGCTTCAAAGAAGTTTTAATTTGTGGTCTTCTTGGATGATCAAAGAAATATGAAGAATATTACAAAAGTAGAAGTGGAGGAATTGTAAAGAAGTAATTTAAACTTGGGCATTATCCTCTTAGTAACTTTTTTCTCACTGCTGAGACAAAAATACCAGCCACCCAAAATCGAAGAAGGCGAGGTTTATTTTGGCTCACAGTGTGTAGAGATTTCAGTTCATCATTGGCTGGATCCAAAGCAGGGGGCATGACAGAAGGGCATCACAGAGGAGAAAAAAAAATTGATTCATGGTGTGGAAGGCAGGAAGAAACAAAACAGCAAAGGAAGCAAGTAACAAATGACAAGGAGAGACTCTAGGGCTGGCGAGATAGCTCAGAGGTCTAAAGCACCTGCTTAGGCAATCTTTGGCAAGCTCCCAGGGACTGCGTTCTGATCCCTGGCACCACATGCCATGCCAGCCCCGCCCCCAGGGTGGGCAGAGCTGGCCACAAAAAGAAAAAAAAAGCAACTGTATTTCAGTAACTTATATACCACCCAGACTTCTGACCCTTAAGTCAGGTAGTACTCAGGCCCAGAGAGGGGCACTCAATCCTAGCACTGCACCAAGAATCAATTCCAGTGGCATATCCTTGGTTCCAGCATCAAGCACCCTAGATCCAGTTGCCTCTGAGAAGCCCCACCTAGGTCATCTTGAGGCTGTGAGGTTCATATAGATATAGGCCATAAGAGACCAGGACTGTGTTTTGTTTTCTTTTTTTGGTGGTACCAGGGATTGAACTCACGACCTTGTGCTTGCAAGGCAGGTGCTTATGTCGCTGAGCTATATCCCTGGCCCCAGGACTGTTTTTAACATCACATTATATTTTAATTCTCCAAAGAATCTTAGAGAACAAAGTCCATACAACTAAAACTTCATAATTTAAGAAACCGTTAAATATTTAATGAAAATTACTTTGAACATGCTTAAAATATATATTAAGATAACACAGGCATTGACGCAATCGTTGTCATATACCACATGCCCATCACCACCGAACAACCCTATCACACTAAACATTTCTTATATGGCCACTTTGTATTTAACCCCTTTTCCCAACTTCTGCAAAGGACCTGTTTTTACTATAACTTTATTACATTAGATGTCATATAAAAGTAACCAGACAATATACACCATTTGGGGTCTGCTTCTTTCACTCAGCAAAACACATTTAAGATTCATTCATATTCTTCAATGAATTAATACAAGTAGGATTTTAAGACACATGACAACTATATAGTTAAGTTTCTTTAAATAATGATAATAGGTAGAATAAAGAGGAGGAACAGAGAAGGAGTAGAAGATGAGGAGGAGGAAGAGGACAAGAAGAATTTGCCTTATTTTCAATTAGTAGTAGTAGTGAATGGAATTCAGCACAATGTGATAGCCCAGGAAAGGCCCTGTTTCTCTGCAATATTATCATTCGACATTACAAGTTTTTACTTGTTTTTAAATTATTCTAAGTTTGCAGTTGCACCTCAAGTAATTTTAATTTTAATTTTCTCATTACTAATGATGTCAAACAACTTTTCATATTCTTATTTGCCATTAATGTATTATCTTTGGTGAAGTATCCTTTCAAATTATTTGTATGAATTTTTAAATTATTACTGAGATTTTTAGCCCTCCCTTTTCTCTGTCTCTCTCTCATAAAAATACAGGATAAGATGAATCAAAAATCAAAAGAAAACTGAATGAATGGAAAAGAAAAAAGAGAATAGAAGGATAAAAAACACAAAGGATTTGTAAACACAGATGGGAAGAGGTATTGAAGGCAGGGGAGGAGAATGGGGAAAAAAGAATCAAGAAACATCAGGTAGATGTACAATTTCTTATGGTGAATGTTATTATTATTTATATATACAATTGACCAATGAAATTATTTACAAATAAAATTAAAACAGAAAAGAGAGTACAAGAGGAAAAAAATCTGTAAGAGAACGAAAGAGGAATATGAGAAATTAACCAGTGACGAATGTTAGGAGACAGTGCCCTCTACAGGTTGGCTTTATTAATGAGGACCAACGCCTCCAACTCAGTTCAGCTGCTCCCATGCGGTTCTTGATTTTCTGAGACTTTTCTTAGGCACTAACTTGAGGGAAAGAACATCTAAAGTCTTGGATCAGTTGGACTAGTTGAGTTTCTAAGACTGGAACGAATAGAGCTTATTCACACCATCGTCCTTCAAACATACACCGAATATTCACTCCCTATATGCCCTCTGAGTGTTTTAAGTGCACATTTTATTCCATTACACAGGTATTCACACATCGTGTAAAGTATTCGGGGTTGTGAGAGGCATTGCTAGGCTGATAGAAATAGTGGATATGCAGGTAAACTTGCTTCACTGCACCAACCAACAACAAATGTGTGCTTAGTCGGAGGGACCAGACGTGTGAAGATAAAGGAGGAGCCAGGGAAGTCTTCTAAAAGGCGACAGCACGTGTGCTGCCTGGTGAGTGACTCCCTTCCTTACAGGCTGTAGTCCGGAGACACATAATCGAGTACTTGCTGTGGCATAATGGAGATCCTCGAAAACTAAGTAGAAATTCTAAGGATGGACAAGGAAGGATGCGGGAAGGAAGAAAAGAAGGACCAAGGCGGAAGCAGGTGAAGAGGAAGAAAGACAGAGGAGTGTCTCGAATACATCACAATTGGAAAATGATTATATCTGGTTTATTGGATTATAAAATACTTGAAGCTTCTGTTTTTCCCCTTTTATGCTGACAAGTATATATCATGTACTGAAAAATATTAAAAATTACTTCTATACTGTTTGTGGAAATGAAGAGAAAGCTGGAAAAGGTCTTATGAAGTAGTAGGCAAAATGGGAATTCTCATAATACGGGAGCATACAAGATTTCTGGAGGCTGCTAGCAAGAGGACATTTGGTGATGCAATGTTCTTTACAAAAGCATATGTGCTCCGCCACACACACATGCCAAGAACCTTGCTGCTGTGCCAGCCTTCAAATTCATTTTCCTGATGAGGGACAGTCTAGAAAAAACTTTAAGCTATTAAAATGCTTGCTAGTTTATAGAGTATAAAATTGTAGAGAATGAAGGAAATAGAAATGCTGAAATCTGATACAAATAGCTATTAAAATGCCTCTGTAAAGTACCAGAGTCAACTGAGGAAATTAAAAGGCAACAAGCATTTCCACTTTCTCACTTGGAGACCCTGACACTGGGCACGAGAGGTGGCGTCCTGCAAGCATTCGCTATATTCTGACAATCAGGAAGTTTGCCAAACCTCAGCTCTATATAGCTGTGGACCAGACTTCATGATTTATATTCAGATTTTCCACTGAATCATTTGTCCTTGTGCCCCATGGGTGTGCGTTCTTTTAAAGTGCTATACACAGTTTTGACAGGAATAGAATTATCCAATAAGCAAGACTTAAAATATTCTTAAAATAGTCAATGATTTGTGAATCTGAAAGATAAGTTTTTACAGTAAGACACTCAGTTTTATTGTATTGACTAATTCTCCTATTTTGATACATTTACCTGTGTGTATCTTTTAATATAAACAAATGATCTTTACCTTTCCTTGTATTTTTTAATGATTAACAAGGAGACAATGCTAGTAGCCCTTTTAGAAAAATGTAAAGGGATGTGGGATATATTTAAATTTAAATACGGTAAACTATGATGTGTTAGATAGATAGGACCACATAAGAGAAAAATACAATTATTCAGATAATACAATTAATATGCTGCCAAACAGTCATAAAGGTTCTGAAAATAATTATAAATAATGATCTTTTGAGGTACAAGTGGTTTGTTATTCAAAGTTACATGTTGTCAATGAAATAAAAATTTATAACATTGTCAAATCTGGTAATTATTACATATCTTTTCGAAAAAATAGAGCAAAAATATAAGAGGAAAAAAAATAGAAATTGTTATGATCTTAGTGCCATTACTAGCGGTCTAGTGTTTATTGGGTCCTTCACTTTTATTGGTATGTATTTACAATATATGATAATTATATACAGGCTGGCCAAATAGCTCAGCAGATTAAAGTGCCTGACAGCAGGCGCAGGGGCCTGGGGTTTGATCCTCGGGCCTGCTGTGAGGGCCCCGCCTTCGGAGCATACTGGGAGGGCAATCGAGACAGGGCGTGGTGGCGCATGCCTGTAATCCCAGCTCTTGGGAGGCTGTAAACATGTGGATCACTATGAGTCTGGTCTAGTAGCAAGACCCTGAACACCCTGTAGACCCTTCTCTAAAATACAAAATAATAATAATAGTAATAATTGTATTAGTTTTGGATATATATGCCTCATATTTTGTTTAATCTCTTTCAATAACTTTGTGAATATAAATTAATTGCTATGAATCCCATTAGTAAATTAAGAAACAGGCACAAAACAAATATAGATTGGTCAGGATGTCACAAATAAATCATAAAAGGAATATAAAGTCTAGAAAATTGACTCCCAGCATCCCTTTAATTGATCATCATATAGTATTTGACCCTGGCCTTGACTATTAACATTTTTGTGCACTCAATTTCAAGTCTGTCTAAGCATATACACAAATATTTCAATAAATGACGTGGTCATATTTATGTCAGTGAATATATATAAATTTATTTTCTATTTACTACTTGGTTAACTTGAAATCTCTGTTATTAAGGTTTTTAGAAATATAATTTTTAGAGTCTATATTCTATGATATGGCTAAGCTACAATTTATGTAATCATCTGCACATAGATAGGCATCTAGACAACTTCATATTTTATTTTTTATATTTAATTATTTATTTTTGTGATGGGCTTAGCCCACCCTGGTGGCAGGGCTGGCATGGCATTTGGTACCAGGAATTGAACTGTACATAGTCCCTGCGCTTGCTTAAGCTTCCTTAAGCAGGGGCTAAACTATCTCACTGGCCCCAACTTCATATTTTAATCAGTGCTTGTCTTTCTTTCTTTCTTTCTTTCTTTCTTTCTTTCTTTCTTTCTTTCTTTCTTT
>NW_004524635.1:2008918-2043414 GCF_000260255.1 Octodon degus
GTGCTTGTCTTTCTTTCTTTCTTTCTTTCTTTCTTTCTTTCTTTCTTTCTTTCTTTCTTTCTTTCTTTCTTTCTTTCTTTCTTTTTTTGTATTTTAGGGAAGGGTCTACAGGGTGTTCAGGATCTCACTACTGGATCGGACTCACAGTGATACGCCTGTTTATAGCCTCCCAAGAGCTGGGATTACAGGCGTGCGCCACCACACTCATTTTCAATTGCCCTCTCACTGGGCCCCAGGGGCGGGGCCAGCACAGCATGCTGGGGGATCAAAACCGTGGCCCCTGTACCTGATTGCAGGCACTTTAATCCACTGAGCTATTTGGCCAACCCAGTGCTTGCATTCCTGAATCCAAAGTCCTTGGAAATAAATCTTTACTTCTCTTACTATATATTTAGTAATTACTTGGTCAAATATTTACATTTTTAAATTTTCTTACATTTGTGAAATTACTACCAAGTTGTCCTCTGGAATTGTTATGTCTCTTTACAGCAGTATGTCAGATTATTTTCCTACAAAGTCCTATTATCATTCCAAAGATTTAACTCTTTTTCAATTTGGTATTTATAGAGAATTTTTTTCTAATTTAAATATTTTTGAGAGTGGTATTTTTGTAGGCTAATAAAAACAGCTAATGTATACCTTATTTTGTGACTTTCCTCTTCATTTTTTCTCCATTTTCTGAAGCACTGTCTACTCCTTCTTCAGAATCATATACTGCAAACAGTGAACTTTATCATGTTAATCTTTATAAGAACAAACTCAGCCAATATAGCAGATGATTCCAGCGCATAAAAAAAAAATTGTTACAAATGAATCTAACTGCTGTACAGTGGAGGGAATGGAAACCAGGTGCTGACTAGGTAGCTCCAGAGAATGGTGTTTCCTGGGATACTACAGGGTTTAAGATAAAATATCTTGCATACAAGCAATGTACATATTAGTAATTTTCAGCTACTTCTTACACAGTGGAGCATAAGAAGTGAATAACTAAATATATAAATTTTAGCCAATGGCAACTTCCTTTCACAATATTGCAAAAGAAATCATAAATAAGCAAAGGAGATGGACAGAATAAATTCTACGGTGTTTAATTAGACATCAAGTATGAATTGTGTGCAGATTCGTATACAGATATAAAGATAAATGGTCAGTTAGAATACACAAGTTTATTTCTTGGCTATAGAAATTGAGCTGAGTGGGATTGAAATGGAGCACAAACACAGCCAGTGCTCAGTTTCAGATTTTAAATATCTTTCAACAATAAATGGTTTATAGGGCTCCTTAGGGAATAGGCTATTTTTAGGACTGGAGCAAGGAAAGCACAAGATGGTGTTGAATTATCAAGTGTCAGAAAATTTTAAAAGAGTTTAAAGAAACAAGTAACAGAGTGTGCCAAAAGGGTACAGCGGCCAACATGTAGTATTATATCTTCCAATGACCAAACCCAGAAAAATCAACAATGATGGCCTTCTCTACAGTTCTGAAAATAAAGTAACGGGTTTGATCCCCAGGGTGCCATGCTGGCCCTGCCCCTGGGGTGCACTGAGAGGGCAATTGAGACTTGGCATGGTGGCACATGCCTGTAATCCCTCCCAAGGCTGAAACAGAATCATTAGGAGTCTGATCTACGTAGTTGAGACCTTGAACACCCTGTAGACCCTGTACCAAATACATTTAAAGAAAAAGAATAAAGTATCGACATATCTTTTTGTATTTTAATAAATGACTAAATATATACAGATGAGACTTTCTTAAAGAGGAATCCCAAACAATAATTGTAGAAAAATGAAAATAGAACATCATCCTTGCAACACCATAACAAAATTGCTGCTGACAAAATTTATGCATGAATGCTGAAAGTGTTGGAAAACACTTAAAGGAGAAACAGATTATTTGCTCAATTATAACCTACCTCCCCTAAGTATTTACTAATTATTCTGGCAGTTTCAACATGTCAGGATCTTTGGTCTCCCTTTCTCCAGCAGGTGTGGGTCAAGACATGTGACCTTGAATGTGGGTCAAAATTAATGATTGACTTACAACTGGTATAGTTTGGAAAGTGAACAACTTGAATAACAATTTCAGGGGCTGGGGAGATGGTTCAGTAGAATAAGCGCTTGCCTGGCAAACGCAAGGGCCTGAGTTCAACCTCCATTTCAAAAAAAAAAAAAAAAAATTAATAGGCAGGAACCTGGCAGACATCACCTTAGTCAAATGCTCAATGTTCAAACCACTAGTAATAAAGATGTTGATATCATATAAGCTCTGATATGAAGCCATGAAAAGATCTCTTGGTGCCTTTGATTTTCCCCCCTCAAATCAACAACTCATGGGAAAGCATAAAACTAAAAACAAAGGGGGGTTTGCAAAACACCTACTTAGTTCTCTTGAGAAATGACAAGGTGATTAAAGCAAGACAGGACTGAGGAACTGTTACAGATTGGGAGACATTAAAGATACAGCACAGTTGAATCCAACATGGTATCTGACATTGATCTTGAAAAGATGTCAGTGAACAAAAATGATTTTTTTTTTGGCTGGCTCAGGCTGCCTTAAGAGTGGGCCTGGTGTGGCATGTGGAGCTACAGATCGAACTGCAGTCTCCTGTATTTTTCCACGCAGGAGCTTTAAACAACTGAGCTAATCTGCAAGCCCCCACAAAAATGAAATCTGAACAATGTTTATGGATTAGTGCATGTCATATCGATGTTAATATTTTAGTATTTTGAAAATTCTATTATGATTATGTAAGATGTTCTCAGAAGATGCAACAAGGGTATCAAGACACTAGATTAACTATACAATTGACAGTTTTTGAGATAAAAGAAAAAATTCAAAATTTGTACTAGACGCATTATCTGTTACTAAGACCCACAAAAATCACTTCACATAGCTGATCTAAGCTTTTGTAGTATGTCAGTTTTAAACTTTAAAATACATTTTGTAAAGCGACTGATCACAAAGACCTTGGCAACTAGTATATACTGGTAAAATACCTGGAATCAGAAAGCTTCTACCAATAGGGGGCTGGGAGATGGCTCAGTGGAATTAGCATTTCCCTGGCAAGCACAGGATCTGAGTTCAATCCCCAGTTCCGGAAAAAAAAAAAAAAAAAAAAAAAAAAAAAAAAAAAAAAAACCAGCAAGCAAGCAAGCTTCTACCCTCAATTGAGATAGAGATGTACTTCTCAGTTAGATAATAAACACTTGTATTTCCATGACATGAATATTTATAACTGGTTAAATTGTAATTTACCCAACCTCTGGCTTTTGCCAACCTCTGAACAAATGCATAACTTTCTCATAGCAAAAGAAACAACTTATAGAAAAAAAATTCTTTGGAAAATCCAAGACTGAATCCAAGTCTAAAACTACAAGTATAGTGACAGTTATAAAGTCCAAGGAGTTGACTGCCTGTTTAAAGTCCTTCTGAGGGGCTCTGAGTATTTGTAATAGAGATTCCAGGTACAACTCAAACAGAGAAACTGAAACAGAGATGGAAAAGGAAAAACATATGAAACAAGTCCCCCATTGCAGCAAAGGTGAAACTGGTCACGTTTAGATGAAGACAAGGCATTCGTAGATATATTCTGATCTTGAAAATAACATCTAGGAATTGGCAGTGTCATGAATGACACTGAAATTCAATAACTTTTTGAAACAAAGGTGACTAGCAGAGGCACTTGGTTTGATTTTACCCTCAAAATAACCTAGAATAGCTGCTATTGTGTCTATAAACAAACTGAAATATAGGAAAGCCAAATTCCTCTTTACTCAGTACTTTTCTGTTAGCCTAAAAAGTATCCCCACACACATACACCCTCCAGCTATGTCTGAGACAATCAAGACCACAAAAATTAACTTAAATGAGCCCTAAGGAATCTTTGGATCTTTTGAGAAAGGTTGAAAATACAGATGGATAAATATTAATAAAGTTTTTAAACCACAATATGAAACATCTAAGAAGAGATCAGGTTAAGACTTATTATTAAATTATTAAAAAAAGCAAATTATATTGCACAGGTGTAGCATTGTGTTTTTTTTGTACTGAGAATTGAACTCAGAACCTTGTGCTTTCCAAGCAGGCACTGTGCCACTGAGCTGTATCACCCACGCATAGGTGTGGAGTAGAGAATGTGGAAGTGGATTGTAGTTGGTCACTCTCCTGGCAGGTAGAGAGAGAGCCAGGTTGTTTCATTTAACCTTGTATTTTAGTCTGTTCAGAGACACAGGCATTGCAGGGTGCAGGGGTGGTAGCTTTCTGGGTCCTCTACCACTTTTAGTTGTCTTAGGTCCACACTTCACTACAGATGCCAACTGCAGCAGTGCCACTTCCTTAAGTTGTAGTCCAAAAATGGCCAAACCATCGATACAGTGTGTGCTACCAACCCATAATGAATACATGCAGAAAAAGCATGCTAGCACGTAAATACTGCTACAGAGACTTGACAGGATAATGCTTTAGACCTTGTCTGGAATTGATTGTTCAAACATATTTGTGTTATTTCCATTTTATAGTGATTCGTTTTATGATGCTTTTATCAATCCATCTACAATTTCAAATCAGTTGGTAATAAAAGTCTAAAAATCAATCAATCAATCAATCAATCACTGGTCATTCTCTCCAGATGCTTTCAGAAACATCATGCTGAAGTTTTGGTCCCTGGAAAAGAGGCTTCTGTCAAAGCACAGAGGACTGAGAACAACTCAGAGTACAACTTGGCTTTCTGATGGGCAGGAGGTAGCTTGCTGGTGTCTTTCAAAGGAGGGCTCACACAGTGGTGAGCAGGAACTTCAGCGAAAGTTCCAGTTCCTCTCATGTCTTCATGGCCCATTTCTTTCCCTTCTCCTCCAGCCTAGAGAGTATTAATTTCTCCAGGAAAATTAAAAATTCTATTCAAACACATTCTCATTTTCCATGTCTTACCAATAGACCATCAGGATTTAAAATTAAGTGTTAAGAAGCAGGACTTTACATTTCATGGCCTGATGATAACTGACATCTGGAGCAACTCCAAGAGATTCCTACCTGACTCTCTGAACAAGGTGAGATGTTTTTAGAAGTACAAATGGGAAAAATAATCAAAATAGGAGAGAGGACAACACATTCAACTATTACTAGGAAGTATCACACCACAAACAAAGCACTAAGTCTTGTTAAAGTACAGGGAATTAATCCAGGCTGAAGAGCCAAAGAAGATTTCATATAGGAAGCCAACTTGGAGACAGCCGTGAAGGAAAAAATGGGAGAAACTTGGTAACTGTGTAAGGAGGAAACACATTCGACAGTGTGGCCAAAATGTCTGGAAAACTAGGACTGACACATAAATAATTTATATTGCATAATACATAAATTCAATAACATTACATGTTATAGTCCCTGTGTCACTCCTCATTAGAGATGTGTACCCTTCCTGGCTGTTCTGGGGTGAGCTGCATCACTGTGGAATGTTAGTCCATTTCCATCACTCCCTCCACGCGCATCTGCAGTTTCATCTCCTCATTCAGTAAATCAGGGCCTACAGCATTTCTGTGTCAGCTGAGACTTTATTTAGATCTGGCAGCCAACAGTGCACTCCACATTGCAAAACCATTCAAGGCAGCTGTAGGAATTATCATCCAGAGATTCCCCACAACAGTGTAAATAAAGGAGAGTATAGCAATCTGTTTAAGTCACTCACAGAGACCTTTCCCTGGCCTAGATCATTAAATAAAGGCATGAAGTAATCACTCAGCATGGTCAAATATGCCAAAAATTGCCTATGCTTTTGAGTCTGTGACCACACTAAATAGCAGAAGGGTGTGAGCTGAGTCATTGAGATGAACATTTTTAAGAGGAACAATGAGTTGTCAAGGTTTGAATTTCAAGATTTGATATTAGCCTAAAAACATACAGCCATGTCTAAAGCAACAAGAGGCTATGGAGGATTTCTGGGGAAAGAAGGAAGATTTTTTTAATCTGTCTTTTGAAAATTGGATAGCATCAGAAAATGGAGAGTATGGCGTACTGCCGGGTGTTACGGCACATGTCTGTAATAGCAATACTCAGGAGGCTGAGGCAAGAGGAACTCTGAGAGTTCAAGGACAGCCTGGGCTACACATTGACTCCAAGGCCAATCTGAACTACATATGAGAAAATAGGCTTCTATTACGATAAGGAGAATATCATGAGTCAGGCCCTTGCGGAGGCAGTGGAAGCGAAAGTTAGAGCTTTTCAAGGGCAAGGGCAGGCTAAGCGCAGTGGCTCACTGAATTGTTTGAGAGAGGAGAGGGAAGGCAACTCACAAGCATTGGCCCTGGAAGAATAATAATGTTATTCTCAGAAACAGGCAGGTGGGTTGAAGATGTTTAGGTGTTTTGAGGGTAATTGGTTTGGACATAAAATAGATGATGAGTATTTTGAGACTATTTGAACTGGTGTCAAAGGAGGCAGTCAGTCAATAATTCAAAATATGGCCCTTATGTTCAGGAAACAAGCAAGAGCACCTTTAAAATGTCCCCATTACATACTGCAGATAATACTGGCTGGAAATTTACATTGCATGCCCACAGCCAACATTTGAGTTTAGTAAATTTCTTCATTGACTTAGTACTTTTCTACCAGAACAAAAAAAGTTATTGAAAAACTTCTTAAGATGAGTTATATTTCCTTGTGAACTCAGTGAGGCTCTCTAAGCTAATCATTCCAAAAGTGTTAGCAATCTATACGAGAGCTTTCTTAAATGAAAATTAAGGCGAAATTAGCCATTATTAAACTGTTGCTTCATGGTATGCAGTGTTTGTGGTGTTTGATAGTACATTGCTTTGTTATTATAGCCTTAGATATGCAAATTGATTTATCTTGAAATTGTGTTAGGCTTCGGAGAGTTTCAAGAAATATTTGCACTTAACTTTTAACCAAAGTGATGCTAGATAAGTGAATGTGGAAAAATTAGAAAATATGAAATATCAGAAATATAAAAGTAAAATATTATAAAGAAGAGAAAAATAGAGATGCAACTTTTTGAGTTAAAATTTCCTGCAACTAACCACTTCCCTCAACAGATCTGTGTTTCTTTCTCCCCCATGACAGATACATAGTTCCCTTATCTAACAGATCATCCTCTGAATTCCTATGTTATCTCTTTTTTTAAAAAAATTCTTTTTATTTTTTTTTCTATGTTATCTCAAGCTCTTGCTTCCACAACTCTGAGCCTGCCCGAAGTTTGGAGTCTGAATTTCCATATCTGCAACATTTATGACCCAGGGCAATCAGTAATAATGACATAAAATCTAACCAATCAATAACTGTCAAATACTCTGTTTCTGTGTTTCTTGTTTGCTTACCTTTAGAAATCCCAAACTACAAAAGATCAGGGCCTGACATTTTTGAGGTCAGTGTTTGTCAAGGTAAATAAATCTGCCCCCAAATCCTGGTTAACATTTTGGTGTTTCTATTTGCCCCTTGCAATAAATATCAAATATTCACATTATCAATATATGAAGCAGAATTTTTCCATCAGTTACTGCTTAACAAATATTCAAATCAAATCAACTTCAAATCAGGATGATCAAATCTCAATTGAAATTG
The DNA here is from genome assembly GCF_000260255.1 of Octodon degus. Taxonomy (NCBI): domain Eukaryota; kingdom Metazoa; phylum Chordata; class Mammalia; order Rodentia; family Octodontidae; genus Octodon; species Octodon degus. The sequence goes on from NW_004524635.1 coordinate 2,016,488, forward strand.
TTAGAATGATTAATATTTAATACCTCTTTCTGGGACATTAACTCCCAAACTGTCATTGATAAGTTTGAAATAGGGCAGGATTCAAAAGAACTCAGGAATCTTATAAATTCCAATGACTTCATAGCATGCAAGCCTGCACTGAATTTACTCTTTCTTGAAATTTTCCAAAAGTAGCTATTTTTTGCTTCATAGATCTGATCCAAAGTAATAGCAACTACGAAAAGCATTTGAGGTTCAGCTATTATTTGGGAGGCAATATTTTATACTTTTCTTTTTAGTTCATCCACTATCTAACTTGGACTGGAATATACCCAGATGAATAAATAGAAGATAACCAAGTGTTCTAAGATCTGAAGATCACATGCAATATCAAAATTTGTGCTAGAGGAGCTGTAGCCTTGGAATAACCAGTTCTGATGTAGCCTGTGTTTGTAAGTTCTCTTCATTCGTATCAGAATTGCCAAAAAATGAAGTAATAGGTTCCAAGTGAGAGGAGAGACCAGCTGTTTCTGAGACCTATTTCAATGGCAAACAAAAGTGCTCTATATATGACCTACCAAAAACTTACAAGGTTTAAGTTTGGAGAGAAAATACAAACAATAAATAAATTCTGCCAACTTTTTTTCTTTGCTTTCAGGTTACTACAGATATCTTCTTTAAATAAAGAAGGGTCACAATAAAAAGAGATGGTATTTATACATTGATTTACTTCACCAGCATCCTGGCCCAACGTTCCTACCCCCTGGTACAAGTGTCCTGGGGTTGGTCAAGCTGTGACTGTTATATACGAAGGCAACTTTATTGCTGGTTTCACTGAAGCAAATACTACATATGCCAGTGTTTCCAAAATATTTACAGGCAATGTAATATGATGCAGATATTGGCCTTCTAGGGATATGATAAACAGTGAGCAAGAGAAACACACACACACCCGGGCTGGGGGGGGGGTGAGAGAGAGGGAGAGAGAGAGAGAGAGAGAGAGAGGTTAAAAACACCATATTTCCTCTTCTCAAATGCCATTTTAACATCACTTGATTAAAGTATTTTAATTTTATATCAGCTGAGATTTAACAGCATACATCAATGCAGCAGATAGAAATGGGCTGCACAACTATAAAGGGGTTCGAGAAAACTCAAGAAGAAAGTAGTTCAGCAAATTGTTCATTTTTCTCCTTCTTTACTTTTTTATTTTTTAAAATCCATGTGGAATATATTTAGTCCCACCTGTCTTATGAGGCAGGATGGTAAACTTCCTGAGCCTGCCACAAATTAGAAAGAGTTGTGATTGAAGCTGACATGAAGAACCACTCTAATCAAGTAATAATCATGCTGAATCATTTGCAGGAAAATCCACAAAGTGATTTAGAGTAAATGTCATGGCTCAGTCTTCAGTCTTTATGACGAGAGACATCTGAGTCCCAACCAATCCAGCCAGTGCCAGGAAACCAGCCTACCATTACTTTCACTTCCTGACACAGAGCACCAGCCAGGGAACCTGACACGGTAATAGACACTTAGATCCCATTCTGAGAACCGTGGATAATGACAGGATGCTTTACTTGGGAACATTTTGTTCAATCTTTCAGTCACTGTTTTATTGTTATTTTAATGCATCACATAGGCAGAAATATTACTTTTTATAGCTTTTTATCTTTCTTTACAAATTCTCTCTCTCCTGGCATATTCTTGCAGTACTGAAGACTGAACACAGAAAAGTTACACTTAGCTACATATCTAGAGCCCTCCTCTTCCATTCTGAGACAGGATCCTGAAAAGTCACCAAGTTGCCCATGTGTCACATTTTGGTATAACATCTGATCTTGGAAGATTCACTGACCTTATATTTATTTAGCTGAGTGCATACCAGTCCAAGTTGGATAGTAAGTGAGCTTTAAAAAAAAGTATAAAAATCTATCCCAAATAATACCTGTACTGAGAATGTTTTTAGTAGTTGTTATTTTCTTTTTTGGTTGAGTGCTTTATTCTTCTGCCTCAACTTCCCTGTGTGCTGGGATTATAGCAACTGTCATCATTCTGTGTTTAAATTTCTATGATTCGCAGCAATATTATATCTTAGTATTTAATTATTTTAAAGAGGGACTATGTTGATTTTGTTTTTGTTTCAGCTAACCTCTGTCTGCTATGAAGCATATTTATTGCCTACTGTAGTCCAAAAAAAAAAAAAGTTGCTAGCATTTTATATTTGAAGGGTGATTAAAAATACAATGAATATTCAAATTTGAAAAATTATAGTAAAGACACAATGCAACGCTCCTCAAAATGCTCCCTTTTCTTCAGCCCATGGTTCATACCACCTGCTCACACAGTTCTAGGAGTCCTCTGTTGTGAGTGCCTTTAGGAGGTGTGAACAAAAAGTACCAGGAATGCAGCTGCTAAACACCATCCAACAGAAAGGCGGGCTTATAAGTACACCACAAGGTCCTCCTGTACCTTGTTCATTGGATTTGCCATCCGTCCCCTTCTGGAACTTCCCCAAAGTGAAGAAGACCGTGAAAGGTAAACACTCCGAATCAGTTCAGGACATCAAGGAAGCCACAATAGTGCAGCTAAAATGTTTGAGAAAAGAGACTTCCAAATATGCTTCAGAAAGTAGCAAAGATACTGGGTCAAGTGTGCCTGAAGCAAATAAAAGTATATTGAGGGGGATTAATAGCAGTGTAAATTATAGTAAATTTTTAAAATTGAGACACATTTCAACATTTGGAAGTTTGAGTTGAGTGACTTTTGCAGGGGTCAATCAAACCTATAATGCAGATGGAGAAAAAAAAAAAAGAAATCTTTTCATGAATGACTTTGATATATATTCTACCAATTAAATTCCTCATTATGGGGCTGGGAAGATAGCACAGTAGAATAAATGCTTGCCTGGCAAGCGCAAGGGCCTGAGTTCAATCCCTGGTTCCGCAAAAAAAAATAAATAAATTTTAAAAAATCCTCATTGTTTAAATACTCCTATTCTCAAGCCCTTTCTATCCTCTTATGGAAAAACAATGCCTATTCTTCCTTATCTATAGGGATTCTAATTAGCAGACTTAGCCTCCCAATGACTTTCAAGAACTGACAATCTCCGTGGAGGTACACAAGTGATATGAATCATGTGTTTTTCTGTCAATTGTATACATGCGAATATGCATACAGAATTCAATCAACATATACATGCCTTTCGATTCACCCTCTATCATACACACAATTTTATTTTTGCACCTACTGTTTTATTTATAGACACGTACCTACATGCACAATTTTATTTATTCTTTCTTTTCTGTTAGGTTTTAAACTCTTAAACACCAAGGGGGAGAGGTAAAACTATACTAGCTATTATAATTATCTTGAGCCATAACAATGCTTATTTCTTATTTTATGTATTAATAGAGAAGCAACTTAGTTTATGATAGTGTTACATCCCTATAAATCTCATTCTCAGTGGGAAATACTGTATGTCTAAATCACATTTATTACAACTAACTTTCTAAACACCATAGCTTAGCAGCACAGTGTGCTTGTGCTCTGCAGGTGACTGGGAGCTGCTGGTTCCGCTGCGGTTGCAGCCCAGCATCAGGAAGCAGCGTTGCATGCGTCGTTACTAGCCTGGACAAACACCAGAATTCCAAATTCAAAGAACAGTTTCTACTAAATGCATATTGCTTTCATGGTATTGTAGCATTAAAAAATCCTAAACCAATGCCTCCTAAATTGAGGATCGTCTCTGAAGTTCTTTAGAAAGCTAATTGTTTAATATAGTAAGCCAACTAATTAACATTTAAAAAATGGCAGAATTCAGTAATTGAAAAGCCAGAAATACCTTTCCTTAACTATATCTAAAATCTACAGTTAAAGTAGTAGAGATAGAAAGAATATATGTATTTAACAATTACATGCAATAATATTTAAGTCAGATTTTAAACCATATGAAAAAACATTACTAATAATTTAAACTCCAGACAGTCTATGCTAATGATTGCCATGAAAATGATGATATTAAAAATTTATATTTTTGATGAAGATTCATTAGACTATTAGAACAATAGTGCTATTTATTAAAAATCATGAAATTCAACTTATTCTTGTTCTTCAACAACAGATTGCTATTTATATAACAATGTGTTCATAATTTTCTAGTATGACAATTTGGACGGAATATTTCCCATGAATTCAAGAGTATCTAAATTAAAACAAAAATTTTACAATGAATCTTGAGCAAATAAGTTTGCAAAAAGCACACGGTAGTAGTGATTTAAGTGTACAAGAAAAATGGCAACATCATGTGGTCATTCTTGGTGAAGCTGAAGCTCTGAAACCTGGCTCTACAAAGATTCTGTTTCTTGGCATCAGGCAAATCTCAACACTCACTATTCTAATGTAATCAAGGTTATTCTAGTCAATCAATCACATTGCTAATGGGAGAGAGACCCATTACCAACCACCTGCAGGGAAAGTAATGACCACACTTTCTGAAAAGACTGCACTGTTGCCTCGAGGAAAAGTTAAGTTTTATTCATACATGATGAATTTCAATTTTGTTTTCTTCATTCAACAAGCATTTATTCAGATCTAAATTTGTGCCAATTATGCAGTGAAGGATTGGGAATACACGGAAGAAGGTAGATATATCTGGTCCCTGCCTTTCATATAGTGCTACAGGAGGAGGTTGAACGGTAAAGAAAATCTTACAGCTAATTATATACAACAACTGAGATCAAGGTTAGATACTGAAGTAAGAAGAGGAACTGTCTCAGTCAACCTCCCTCTTCAGAGCACAAACATTGTCATCTGGAGTCTGGCTTTTGTTATTCACTTGCTTTGTGACCTTGCAAAACTGTTCATCTCCTCTTAGGTCACTGTTTCTCAACTTTACAATGGAACTTAATTCCTGTATGTGTTATAGAGTCGAAAATCCAGAGCTTTTCCTCTCCTGCAGAGGTCAGTTGTCTCTCCTCCAGTTGAAGTTGCTACTGGCTTCCCTGTCCTCTACAGCACAGAGGAAATGACACTGATCTTCCTAGAGGTCATACAAAACTGAATAAGCTGCTGTCTCAGTTACTCTGCTCTCGTTGCGGGGACAAACATTGGACACTCAAAATGAGGGAAGGAAAGGTTTATTTAGCTCACAGTTACTGGAGGTTTTAAGACACTGGAGGAGAGGCTGGAGCACTGCCATGTCCTGGATGACCTTCTCCACCTCTCTGAGAAAGCACAGGCTAGTCCCGATCCTCCAGCCCTGCCCCTCAAGTCACTGTTGCTCCTCCAAGCCGCATCTGCCCCATAACTTACATGAGGCTTTGGGGGGACAACTAGACACAAACCATAACAGCTACCCTGCTCTGGAAACTTCCTCTCAGGACATGGTCTTTCAGAAGGCGTTGTCAAGCAGGCAGAAGCCCAAGGAGGAAGAAATGGCCTCTAAAAGTCTCTGATGAACGGCTCAGCTGCTCTGTCCCTTATAAGAGCAGAGAGGCCATTTTACTAGCAGATAGTACAGCACTGCTTTATGCCAGATGTTGTACTTACTTTCAGCCATTCAAATCTCTGCGCCTGAGAGTCCAGATTTGCAATGCACAAGCCATACTTAGCATATCCTCAGTCTCTAGTTTTACAAGCTATGCCCATAACTGCCTCTGTTTTTGACATCAAGTTTTGCAGTGGTGTGTTGCATTACAATAAAAAAGCAGTATCCTTTCCACTCATATTAGCCCTTGACATAATAAAAGTCAAGCAGGTAGCGTTGTATCTTAAGCTTAGTAGGCACAATGGAGATTTCTTTTTTTCATGATATGGCTTTTCAGAAATTTCTATCGTATACTGAATAGCATACTTGATGATCTCTTAAGCATTGAACAGATATTTTGTAACTTCCAGGACTTCTCTACAACATCATTCCAAATTAAATTTAGGAAATCCGATACTATGAATTTTTAGTTTTAAAAAATTTATGTAAGTTCAATAATGCAATGCCTATCCTACCGTGCATCATTCTTTAAAACCACTGTGGTACCCACAAATTCAACAGGATGTTTCACTGATACTGTATTTTTCTCTTTAGTCATTTGTCCACTGAAAGCTTAAGGTGAGCCAGGCTGATTTGTCATGCTGGACATTACTAAAAATAGAAATTGATACACTATCAATAAATCCATAAGTAACTGAACAGCAGCAATAGCAATGGTTTGTAACAAATCCTTTCAAATCACTGAGAATGCACAAACGCGCATTTGTCCAACATAATGCAGAGCTTTCCATTCTAACTGTTGTAAGATAACACTGTGCTGTCTATATTTAGGTCCACAGGAGTCCACCTGAAGCAAGAGACAGGTGCATCTGCCTTGTCAGCTGTTCCTTTCTCACAAAGACCTCCCCCTCATGCAGGCTACCAGAATATTGATCAACCCCTCAAGATGAACTGTCCATCATATCCTTTATCAGGGGGTATTATTAAATCATCCAAAGCAGGTACATAGAAGGAAAACTTACTTTTGCCAAAAATAAATTTCAACCTTCATATAGCAAGAAATGAAGGCTATGGTTCAGTATTTGTAGTTGTTTATTATGAACTTTGTAATTTACAAAAGAACAAGGCAGAGATATGATACAGTCTAAGAAATTTTCCGGAATTCCCTTCACATACAGCAAGACACAGAACTATATAAAATCATAAGTATAATGAAAGAAATTGAAGATGTTTTATAGATCTTATTATTCTAAAAGTGGGCAGCAGCATGCTTTTTAAATAAGTTACAGTCATTAAAATGTTTTATTTTAAATTGGATAGGATGCTAAAATATATTCATCAAGTTAGATATTAACAAATACTGAGCGCTATGATTTTTTTAGACAGGTGTTTTTCTGGTTATCAACCTCCCTCAGCTACCACTTCTTTTACTGGTAAAAATTTAATGGCATTTATGTAGATTGAAATGACTGCTTTTAACTGAACCATTAGGAGCACACTGGAATATTGCTGCCAACACTCTGTATCTGCAAACTAACAATATGCAAGCAAAATGTACTTACAGTAGGTGAACAAGTAATATAACCTGGAGTCCTAGCTGAATTGAAAATGTGTGCCACTTTAGGAATTTCAAGGAGAAGACATTAGAGCATTGAACAAAGCCTGGGACCTTCTGAGCTCGCAGCCCCATGTACTCCACAGGTCATCCCACACCAGCTCTGGAAATAGAACGAGCCATGCTCACGCAGAATCTCCACAGGCCCTCATTGTAGGAACTATAAGAATAATGACAGTGTATAAATTTTTGGCTGCAAAATATTTAGAGAACACTATGGTGGCCAGATGAACATAGAAAAGCATACACTATCCATAGAAAGTCCTAGTACGAATCTATGGGTACCTCAGGTTTTTTTAAAAATGGAATTCTTTTTGCCAAGAAAACTTGACTCCATAGAACCAAAAGCCCCTCAATGAATTTACTATTCAAGGTTTTTAAGAATATACCAGACAGTTTGGCAAATAGGCTTCCAAACCTATGTGCTGTTATGGCTTACACGGGGATGTCCCCTCCCCCAAAAGCTTCCGTGCTTCTAGGCTGGACTTTGGGGTGATGACTGCATCCTGGGTGTGTGGTACTGAATTAGACACTGATGGGTTTCTAGCTGGGTGTGATGTTGGGAGGAGAAGCCAAGGGGGAAGAGGTGGGTTACTGTGAGCGTGGTTTGGAAGTACACATAGCCTTCCTATGCTATTGTTCCCAGTCTTCCCACTTCCTGTCAGCTCTGCCATGAACTGTTTCTCCTGTACCATACCTTTCTGCCATGCCACCACTCTGCCTTGCAGACAGCCAACTATGGACTGAAACCTGTACAGACTGTTAGCTGAAACAACCCTCCGTCCTGTACCTTGTGGTGTCAGCTATTTTGTCCCAGCAACATGAAAGTACACTGAGATATCTGTCTATATAATGATCTTCCATGCATACACTTTGCAGTCAGTACAATACCAATTAATCACCTTATTCAGCAAAATGACAACACCCAGCCAGGAAAGTGAAATAAGTTTGAATCCCTTGCCATCTTAATATTAATTCGGTTAAGGAAAATTACCCACAAAATGTATAAGATTTAGACTCTAGAATTTACTGAAATAATAAAGGCCACAGTTAACAAGCCCTAAAATCCTGATACTTTAAAATAGATACATTTAAAGTGTATCTTTCCCTGGATGCTTAACCTCATCTTCACACAGGTGTCCTTTATCACTTTTCTTCATTAAATCGTTCCAGATGTTTCAGTGTTTTAATTTATGTAAGATAAATTAGGCAATCCAATGGTTATGGTTGTCTTTGCAAAAAATGAGCTGAACAAGTACCATATATTACCAAACTTTATTCGCTACAACCCTTCCTTGGCACCTCCTTCCCTCATGTCTCCATTTAGAGTCCTGAGTCACTCCATATTTGTAGCAGCCTCTGTCCACTGTGGGCGCTGTTTTCCCAAAATCAACATTATTGACTTTGTGGATGAGATGGTTCTTCATTGTGGAGCATTATTCTGTCTTCATCCTGGAGCAGAAGACCTCGATTCTTCTCATGAGAAGTCACCTCCATTGAGCACAAGTGCTCTCCACCTGCTTCCGCAGAGTGAGGTGACAGGACTCAGCCTCTCAGATGCAGGTTGGGGATCAGTTCCATTTTTGTCATTTAGCTGTTGCAAGGATGTGAGATATACATGCAGCCTCTTTAAGATTCAGGCTCCTAGGTAAAATAGAGTGTGGAGATTCACTTCGCTGTATTTTTATCAGGTCTGAATATATAATGCTTGTAAGGTGTTTGGTGTAGTACTTGGCATGTATGAACATTCAATCAATATTGAACACTGCAGTTGAAATGCAACCTAACTCAAATCAATAAAATGAGAATCACAAATTCAAAGAAGTAACAGGAGAATGATATATTCTCAAAACTAAACACTCTTGTGTCCATCTACTTGGATGCAAATTCTAGACTGTGATAATTTTTTACCTCAGAACTTCAAGGAACTGGCTTGAAAGCTAAAGTTCATTTTTTAAACATATTTTTTGCATATTCTTTTGCTGAGATATTGGAAGGAAAATGTACTGATCATTTCTTTTCTCTGTATAGAGGAGTGAATCCGTGATTTTTATACTGAGCCTCCTCTCAAAGATATTTATTAGTTTACTTTGGTTTTGTTTTATGAGGCAAGGTCATACCTTTTCTGTTTTAAAGAAAACAACAGTAAACAATAAAAACAATGGTATAAAATTTCAGGACAACATTATAAGAGAGTAGCAATGATTAGTACATTGAATATTGCTATCTTCAAAGTAGTTGCTCATAGTGCAAAATATAGACATAAAAATCAAACAATACAGGCATAAACCATTATTTGCTAACAACAAGTAGCAAAGTTAACTTAAAATCTTGTGTGTGTATATACATTTTTCTCTTCTTTCTTTTCTCCTTTACTTTGTTCTAGTTTCTCTTTCTTTTTGAGCACTTTCTTCCCATTTCATAATATCTACTGTACATTTGGGGACTTAGTCTTCCATCTTCTTACACTAAGGAGGTAATAAGATGTTCACACAGGTGAGATTGATTTACTTCACTTATCAATATAGATGCAAGTTGCATCCATTTCAGTAAAAAAGCCTTTATAACTGAGTAATACTATATTACATCAAAATATCACATCATTTTTATCCATTACTCAGTTGATGGGCACTTGGGTAGTTTCCAAGATTTAGCAATTACAATTGTGCTGCTGTGAAAATAAGTGTATGTATATCACTGTGATATGATATCTTTACTTCTTCTGGAAAATTCCCAGAAGGGGAATAGTTGAGTGGAATAGGACATCTAATCCTATCTTTTTGAAGGCTCTCCACACTGAATTTCAAAGTGGTTGCACAGGGCCAGGAAGATAGCTCAGCAGACTAAGCACCTGCTTAGGCAAGTGATTCTCTGAGACTGCATGCTGTGCCTGCCCCACCCCAGGATACACGGAGCCAACAACAGAGTCCCAGCCTGGTGACTCATGCTTGTTATCCCAGTGCTGAGGAGGCTGAAAACAGGAGGATCACTAGGAGTCTGAGCTGCATAGTGAGATCTTGTACAAAATACATAAATTTAAAGAGAGAGGGAGAGGGAGAAACAGAGAGAGGGAGAGACAGAGAGAGAGAGAAAGAGAGAGAGAGAAAGAGAGAGAGAGAGAGAGCGAGAGAGAGAGAGAGAGAGAGAGAGAGAGAGAAAATGGTTGTACAACCTACACTTTCACCAACAGTGAAGATTCATTTTTTCCCAGCCCCTCCAGCATTTGTTGTTGATTGATTTCTTGATGATAGCCATTCTAGTGGAGTGAAATAGAATCTCTGTGTTGTTTTAATTTGCATATCTCCAATGACTAATGATGTTGAATATTTTTTTCATATATTCATTTGCCGTTGGTATTTCTTCATCTGAGAAGTACATATTCATTTCAGATGCTCATTTTTAGATTGCCACTTTAAATTTGGGAAGTCTGATTTTTTTCAACTCAACTCTGTGTATGTTCTAAATAGGAGTTCTTTTTCCAAGTCATAGTTATCTAAAACTTTTCCCACTCTGTGGTTTATCTTTTGGCAATTTCTGGCAATTTCTTTGATGTAAAAAAGATTTTGAATAGGATGAGATCCCAGTTGTTAATTCTTTGAAATGTTTCCCATGCAATTTGAGTTTTGTCCATGATGTCCCTGCCTACCCCTAAGTCTTCAAGGTTTCTACCTACTTTCTCTTTAAGTAGATTTAGTGTTTCTGTTTTAAAATATAGATCTTTGCTCCATTTTGACTTTAGTTTAGTGCATGGTCAATAATAGGGTCTAGATTTAGTTTTCAGCATATAAAAAGCTAATTTTTCCATAGCCATTTATTAAAGAGGCTATCTTTCTTTCAGTGAACATATTTGGTCTTTTTGTCAAGTTGAGGTAGGTGAATGTGTTTGTAGCTTCTAATTTGAGTTGTGTCTGTATCTTCTAATCTGTTCCACTGTTCCTCAGGTCTGTTTTGTCTATCAATACAATGCTGGTTTTATCTCAGAAGCTTTGAGGTATACTTTCAAATCAGGAATTGTGATGCTTCCTGCCTTGCCCTTGTTGCTCAGGAATCCCTTTGCTATTCTAGGTCTCTTCTGTTTCTAAATGAATTTCATTAATGTCTTCTCTACTTTCTGTGAAATATGTTCATGATATTTCAATCAGGATTGTACTGTCTGTATAAAATTTAGGAGTGTGATCATTTTCACAATGTTTGTTCTTTCTATCCCTAGGCAATGGATATTTTTCCATTTTTTGACATCAATCTCCATTTTAGAATACTGTAATAGAGTAATGTAATGTTTTACTGTAATAATATTATGCTAAAAGGTCTTACCTTTTCTGTTTTAAAGAAAACAATAGTAAATAGTAATAATAATGATAAAAATTTTCAGAACAGCATTATAAGTGACAATGATTAGTACATTGTTTTTTCACTTTCTTTGCTAGATTGTTTTACTGTTTTTGAACACTACTGTGAAAGGTGTGTTTCCCTAATTTCTCTCTCAAATGAGTTTGTTGTCTGTGTACAGGAATGATATTGAATTTTACATAAAAAATAAAACTTAAAAGAAAGCAACCATCTCACTGATGAGGACCCCAAATCCTGTGCAAGCCACAGCCTCACAAGGCCATTGGGAGACAGATGCCAACTGAACAGAACTTAGCAACAAGCTCACTGGCTAAGTTTGATCAGCAGCATCCCTGAAGGGACATCCTACAAACACCTCTCATGAAGTTTAAAGCATGTTGTTCTCAAAAAGTATCTGTGTATTTTAAAAGTCATTCATTTCCTGCCAAATTCTGAAACAAGGGCAGAATCAACATAGAAATTAAGAAGTGTTGTGATTACATAAAGCCTAGGAAGACAATATCTTACAACTGCATGGAACTTTTTAATACACACATTCTTACATTAGGGGCCATTGATTGTATATGTCTACTACCAAATTATATTTCAGAGAATTTTCTGTTTTAAATAATGCTGTCTAATTTATAGCCAAAAATTAAGGATTTTTTCTGTTTCAAAAATTGATATTGAGTTGTGAGTATTGACTTTGTATTCAGTCACACAAATGAATTTGGTTATTAACTCTTGGAGTGTTTCAGTGGAGTTTTTTGAGTCTTCTATATAAAGCATCATGTCATCTGTAAATAATGATAGTTTAACTTCTTCCTTTTCTATCTGTATTATTTTAATTTCTCTCTTAATTATTTTGGCTAATGTTTCCAGAACTATGTTGAATGGTGGTGGTGATGGTGAGCATTCTTGTTTTGTTTCTGATCTTAGAGTGAAGGCTTTCATTTTTTTGTTCATTTAATATGGTTCTGGCTGTTGCTTTTTCATAGATATATTTTATTAGATTGTGATAAAGACCATCTATCTCAAATTACTTACATAGAGTTTTTATCATGAATGAATGCTGGACTTTATCAAATCATTTTTTTATCTATTGAAATGATCATGGGATATCTGCCTTTGGACCTACGGATATGTTGTATTTCTTTTTTGCTCTTATTAAGTAGTTAATTTGCTCACCCTACACTCAGTTTTGTGATCCTCTTGCCTCAGTTTCTTCTCATGCTGGAATTACACTTATGAACCACCAAATCTGGCTTGCTCATTAAATTTTATACCAATACACTGAATTTTTTCCAGGTTAAAAAATTATGTCATACACCTACTTAATAAAATAGTGCATGTAGTCACTGTGTTTTTGGGAAATAAACTCAACCCACACACTGAATGTGCAGACCTTCGGTAAGTTTCAGTTTTTAGGTGAGGAAAGTGTACAAGCATATCAGTATATTGCAAAGTAAGTGGTATGATAAATTATCAAAGGCATTTATGGGAGCCAAGATAAAAAAATCCCTATTAATATTAAAATGAATTACCATTCACTTAGGATCGTTGGCTGTTGAGTAATGTGTTAAATTGCTAGCTTGTCTTATCTCATTTAACTAACGCGGTCTGGCATGCTAACATAGGCTGTATAAGTAATGCTGTAGACACTGGCGTTGGCTATTGAAAAAATGGTACATGTGTAAGGTGTGAGTCAGAGACAGAATGGGGAAAAGTGTTTCAGAAAAAAGATTAATAGTTGTGCAATAGGCTTTAAAACATGAGGCACATGTAAATAAGTTTAACAAGTTTAATGTAGCTGAAGCATAGATACTAGTCCTCATTTGAGCAGACAGAAAATAAAATCAAGAGTCACCCTGACCAAGACTGCAAAAATATCTCTTATTCTAAGCTAAGGGTTTTAGTTCTTATACTATTGGTATTAGAAAATAACAAAGGATTTTGTTGAGTCCAGCTTGACAGTAATATCTGTTCTCACAAAAGTGAATGCAGTGGCACAGTGTGAATCTGAATTGATGTGCAGGGGGATTTTGATAGCTGATACATGTTGAGAGACGTGGAAGAAGGAAGTAGTCTTCTACCCTGGGGAATGGATAGAATATAAAGACAGTAACATAAATAAGAAAACCTACATCAAAAATTAATTTTGTGAATAGGAAGCTGTCAAGTTTGATAAAAGAGTTACGGTTTATACATTGCTATATTTGATATTGGGGTAGAAAGGAGTAAGAGCTAAGGTACTGCTCTGAAAACTATAGATTATAATTGATACAATAATTAACAGAAAATATCTAGAAAGGTAAGAATGAATGGAGGGAAATATAAGTTGGTCATTAACCAGTTCATGGATTTTTCCTTTATTTTAAAGAGAAACTATGAGTGAGGAGAAGGACCTGAAGGTAAGGCATATTGCGTTCTCATGACATGGAAGATGCACCAATGGCAAAAGTCGCATTCTCTGGTATGAAAGTTTCATAGATTTAATGCAATACAATTTGAAACTCCAATTAAAATTGTTTTACAAGGCTTATAAGTAATTCATGGCTTGGCCTGGAAGAATAATTAGAATCACCAAAAATATTAAAAATCTCTAAAAAAAAGAAAGTGGAATTATTAGAAACTATAATTACTAAAGCACCAGACCAAAAAGAAAAGTTCAAGCATTGACAGAATCAGATAGAACAATCCAGAAACAAACAACAAACAGGTTAGAAGTATTTCAGATCCACTGGAAATTAAAACTATTAGGAAAGGGGCTGGGGACATGGCTCAGTAGAATAACCGCTTCCGTGGCCAATGCAACAGCCTGAGTTTAATCCCTGGCTCCACAAAACAAAATAAAACAAAACAAACAAAAAAGAACCCCAACTATTAGGAAAAATTACATTAGATTCTTCCTTACAAACAATCCAAAACAAACAAACAAACAAACAAACAAACAAAACACATAGTTTTGCAATAGCAACTCCAACAATACAGCTAAAATATCTACGATGGCTAAGATAATTGTTCTTCTAATTTCTACTAGTTCAATGAAAGGAACAGTTAGTGTTCATATTGCTTCATCAGTCTTACATGCCTATAACTGCTAATCTGAACAACTGTATTTTGTTGGTTTTTTTCTTTTTAATATTTTAGGGAAGGGTCTACAGGGTGTTCAGGGACTCACTACTAGGTTTGACTCCTAGTGATCTGCCTGTTTCCAGCCTTCTAAGAGGTGGAATTACAGGTGCACGCCACCACACCCAGCCTCAATTGCTGTCTCAGCACACCCCGGGGAAAGGGCTAGCATGGCAGGCCCAGGGGTTGAACCCCCGGCCCCTGCACTGAGCAACTACTTTGAAGATAACAGTATGTGGAATAATGACCATTGTTAGTTTCCTATCACCTTGTTTTGAAATTCTATATTACTTTTGCTTTTTATTATCTTTAAAACAAAAAAAAATCTACCTCTGTATGTCAATTAAAAACATTAAGAAGTACACAACTAGCTAGGGAGCATATCTGCAGTGTGCATAACCTACAAAGCATTAATTACTTTATTAGTATTACTTTTTGATTTATGTATTTGGTTCAGGGTCTCACTACACAGCTCGGACTGGTAATGACCCTTCTGTTTTCATCCTACCCAGACCTGGGTTTACAGGCGTGTGCCACCACGCCTTGTCGGTGACTGGCTCAGCGTGCCTAGGGGCGGGGCCAGCACAGCAGGTGGTGCCAGGGATCAAAGGCACATTAACGACCTTAGTGTATGCAGTTCCTCCCGTGAGCAATTTTAAAAAAGAATTCTATTGAAAGAAATGGAATAAGAGAAATATACAAACAATTTATAAAGGAAGAAATGAAAATGAGTAATTCATATTTCAAAATGTGTAAGTCTTACTAGTAATCATGATTACGAAAATTAAAACAGTAATGGATAGCTGGATTACTCAGTTGGTGAATGCTGATGCATATATTTAGTTTTATTTCTTAATGTAGGCAGAGTACATGCATACTGGTTGTTACCTCCAGTGGCAAAATCCTGAAAATTTCACTAATTTCACTTTGATGTTCACTATAGAAGTACAAAATTCAGCACCACGTATCTGTTGTGTATTTATGTTAATACCATTTATTTTTCCATCTGTTTATATAATATGTTTTAAAATATGTATTTTTCCTAAGTACACAACAGGCTTTATTTACTATCCAAACTGTAACAATATTAAGAAGCCTTCCCCACAAAAATCTTTGTAATCTCCAATATCTTGAAGCAAATTAATGCTTACATTAATTTTATTATCAATCACCTGACTGTCCTCTCAAAATAAGATAATAGAATAACTTTTTAAAAATGTATTTGGGGCCAGGGAGATAGCTCAGTAGAATAAGTGCTTCTCTGGCAAGTGCAAGGGCCTGAGTTTAATCCCTGGTTCAAAAAAAAAAAAAAAATGTATTTGGTACAGGGTTTCACTACACAGCTTAGAATCATAGTGATCCTCCTGCTTTCAACCTCTCTAGCACTGGGATTACAGGCACACACCACCATGCCTGGAATCTGTGGCCTGTTTAGCATGCCTGGGGGTGGGGCCAGTGCGGCATGCGGTGCAAGGGATCGAACCCCGGTTCCTGTGCTTGCCTAAGCAGGCACCTAGTGCAATGAGCTACCTTGCCAGTCTCTACAAAATAACACTTATATTCTCCCTCATTATCTAATGTGAACATAAATATATATAATATGTACTATATATAGTTATATCGTTGTATTGCTATATTGTTATATTGCTTTGATTATGAATATACCATATTTTAAAAACTATTGTATGTTTAAAGACTTCTTTTTTTTCATTACGATACTCTTTTTCCTATTCTTAACAAGGGCAGATAAATCTATGAAATAACCCTGCAAACTGTCCAATTTCCAAAAAATTCTGAAAAAGATTATTTTGTGGCAAAGACATTTTGAAGATTTTGACATATAATGCATATTACTATGAAAATGGTGGCATATTTTATACAGCTACATGCCTATTTCTCAGTCATTGGAATACTGTAAAGAATTTTTAAACTTAAGTCTCCAAGGGTGCTTTCATATCACATTATCCATTAATGTACATTTCTTTAAGAAGTGATAAAGTTCTATGCATATTTATTAACAGTTTGCAGCTTATTGTCTAGAGAGTTCAAATTGCACACTAGTTTAATTTTTCTACTGGGACTCAGGTTTTCCTTAATGATGTATATGTTCTTGCAAAAGGTCTCTCCAAAGCCTGATGACCATTTTTTTATGCTGTGCCATTTACATTTTAGCACTGCTAATGAAGAAAGCTTTGCTTAACGACACACAGAAAAATGTATTTTCATAAAACCGAATGTAAAAGTATTTTCCTTTTAAGTTTCTGCTCATGAAATCATACTTCAGATGGTTCTTTCTTAGAGTACAAACGCCTATATTTTCATTGACTTGGAATATATGTAGGTATAAGTCATTGAGTTAGAAATTTACTATACATTTTTGCAGCAATTGTTAGCTTGTGAAAAGATTACCCCATTGCCTTTAAAGGCTTTCTCTAACAGAAACTCTAGATGCTATTTTTGTCATATATTTATTTCTTCCACTACTACTAACTGTCTTTCATATGCCAACATGTACCCCTATCCTTAGACATCATACAGAGATACACACCTGTCTTCATGAGGTTCACATCTTATTATGTAATACCAAATTTTTAAGTCATGCAAAGTGAAGGAACTTGTTTGTAGTGATAGAAAATAGTTTTCTGGTTAATAAAGCCCTTTGAGAAAAAGTCATCCATAATTTAAGGACTCAACTTGAAGAAGTTGGAAATGGTACCATGCTCAGAGACCATACAAGAGGGGTGTGTGGCTGAAATCCTTTTGCCTTGGGTGGCTTACTCAAGTTCTCCGTGAAGTTTCCAGATAACTGTTTATGGGCTTCTTAGTCCTACCAGATAAATCTGAACCTTCATATTTCCAATTTCTTTTTGATAAATTCCCTATCTTTGACTTGCTCTACAGTCGCTGATCCCTTAAGAGGATTGTTCAGTTCTGTGCTCAAAGCATGAGCTTTATCCATTTCTTAAAGAAAACACCAACAAGGATTAACACTTTGAGAAATGCTGTACACCAACATTTTATCAGAATAGTAAATCCATCAACACTTTGCACAGTTGCCCATTTTTTAACTTTCTTATCCTTCACGTGCAGCCACATCCTCTTCACCTCTTCTGCCCTTTTAGCACTTCCTTGCCTTTCTCTCCTATTTTCCATCCTTCTCTTAGGCTCTCACTTTAAGTGTTGATTTTTCTAGAATTCATATGTGCTTCTCTTATTTGTAGTGTATATTTTTTTAAAGGTTTAGGTTTGTTTAAAATGGAGAATAACTAAAAACACCTCCACTCTACCTAAAGTCTGATAAAAAATATGAAGGTGCTATCCTGTCAATCTTCTCTTCACAGACGCTGTTAAATTGCCATTTTTTAAATTCATTTTTCCACTCCAGTTGCAAATGTAAGTGAAGAGTAGAGCTTATACTCTACCAACTGTAATTTTATCATATGCTATGATGTAAACAGTAAAGAAATCAAAAATTTCTGGTGACTATTTCAAAGATCACATACTTTGGTAACACATCATTTTCTAGTACCATCCACAAAAGAAAAATGAGCCAGTGCTGCAAAACATATTACTTACATTCATTTGTTGACTGGTTGACATTATATGGCAATATTTAATGGTAGCATTGTTGCGACTCAAGGAGTTAGTTATTTATTTAGTTATTTTGGTTTTTGAGAGAGTCTTTCTATATAGTCCTGGCTGGCTGTGAGCTTATTATGTAGCCCAGACTAGTCTGGAACTTGTAGGGAATTCATCTTCCTCAGCCATTCAAGTACAGGGATTACAGGTGTGTGTCATCATAGAGTACAGGGATTACAGGTGTGTGTCATCATAGAGTACAGGAATTACAGGTGTGCATCATCATAGCCAGCCGACTTAGTTGTAGTATAGTGACCTAGTGCCTAATGTTTCTTGCAGAATTACCATCTAAGATGGAGCATACTGTAAGTGTACATTTCAGATGGGCACAGAGAGTGAATATGTTAAAGAAATTGAATAAATTGCACTTTTAGTCACTCTTGGCAGTCAAAATTACCTAGATTTGAATTTACTTGGTTAATTAGAATAATTTATCAAGGACTCGGGTCTGTTACTGCAAATAAGCTTTAAATATTGGAGATAGTTTTGCTCTTAAAAGAACAGGAACTATTTGAAAAAAGAAATCAGGGCAGGGGAGATAGCTTGGTGGCGTAAGTGCTTCCCTGGCAAGCACAAGAGCCAGAGTTTGATCCCTCATACCACATGCTGAACTGGCTCTGAAGCTGGGAGTGGTGATGCACATCCGTAATCCCAGTGCTGGGGGTGCTGAGACAGGAGGATCACTATGAGTCTGAACTGTATAGTGAGACCCTGTACCAAATAAATAAAAGAAAAAAAAATAAAGAAATCATATAGCCACTTTTTTGCAACATTTAAACAAGCAGAACAAGAAGAAATTGTGCACTGTTTTCTCAAGTTAGGATTTGCAACTATTTAAGTCAGAAAGTGACAGGAAATTGTGAAAAAAATATGTTTTTATTATTGTGGAAGAGATTGATATTTACTCTACATAATATCATAAAAATAGTTTGCTCTTAGCACCAAATTCATCTTTCTTTTGAAATAATGACAAGAATAGTTTTCTCCGGGCAACAGAACTCATAATACTCTTTCAAAAAAAAATCTATGAATGAGTTTGACCTATTGTAGCAGTTCTCAAACTGTTTGGTCTCAAGATCCCTGTAAAGTCTCAGAAATAACTGGCAACTCCAAAAAAGATTTATTTATGTGGGTTATCACTATTGTTATTTTCCATGTTGGAAATGAAAACTTAGAGGAATTGTCTTAATATTTAATTCATTTAAAAGTAAAACGTAGAAATCTGACATATTTTAAAATAAACAACACCTTTTATGAAAAGAAAACTGTATTAAGAGCTGGGAAGAAAAATAGCTTCATTTTACTATTGTGCAAAATCTCGTTGCTTCCAGTATTCAACCTGCCGCAACTTACTGCTTTGCTTGCAGCACATGAAGAAGTCAGTTTCCTGCAGGCATGTGTCTGATGAAGAAAGAGACCTTGAAATAGTTTGCAGATAAGTATGGATATTTTTGCCTGATATATCAAAGCCAACATGTAGTAGCTGTATAAAATATACTTGCTCTTCAATTATGAAACTATATAAATGAATTGTTTAACCTGCACATGGTGTTACAGACCTACACTGCAGTACTGTGAGAGGTTAGAGTAGATGGACCCCAAATTCAAACCCACCTGAGAAATTTAATGATTTTATGAGACCCTATGTAAAATAATTTTATTTATTTATTTATTTATTTATTTATTTACTTTTTTGGCGGAACCAGGGATTGAACTCAGATCCTTGCGTTTGCCAGTCAAGCGCTTATCCTACTGAGCCATCTCCCTGGCCCCTAAAATAATTTTAAAATAACAATAGAAAGAGTTGGGGAGTAGCTCCATACCAATAAGTTCAATCCTCAGTACCCTCTAAAAAACACTATTTAAACGCATCCTCTCCTGCATTTTAAATCTTTTGTGCATGATTCTTACTATTGTTCATTCACAAAATGGCAGCCTGAATTATTATATTTTCCAAATATTGTTGTATTATACTTTATTCACATATATTTTAAGTGTAATTTCCTAACATCATTACTGAGTTAACAAAAAAGTCAATGAGAAACGTGAAGTTGTGTAAAAAGTACCATATTCAAGTTTTTTTAAGTACCAATTTGTACTTCAACCTTGAGTCTCACAAGCAGCAGATATAGAGAGCTGTTTTCCTTGAAATGATATGCTCACTTGATTCTGCCAACGGTCAATGCATGAATAATCATAGTTGGTCAGTTCTCCTTTGAAGAACAATTGGCATTCCACATAAAAATCATACAAGCTTGGTCTCTAGGGCAGTCACAAACTGCCTTCCTTGGAGACAGCTGACATTCTTTGGCACATAGAGCTCTACGTTTCATTACTGCTTTGCCACTAGCACATAAAAAGATGTGAATTTAAGGTTTACCTACTAGGAATTTGTTGCCCAACAGGGCAAAGATCAAAGAAGTGAGAAAAGCAAATAAAAATCTTAGTTCTTTTTTTTTCTGAAACTCATCTCTTTTCTCAGATGCTATGAAGGAGAATAATCAACCTTGTACATAGCTACTTTCACGATCCCAAATTCCACACAAAAGAGAAAAGAACTGTAAGGATATGAGAGGCCCAGAAGGAAAAAAAAAACAATCAGAAACTGAATGTGAGGAAGAAGTAAGCATATGAACGATTAATGTATAATCACAAGGAGCAGAGTATGTTCAGTATGCTCTATTCTATGTAGCAAGATTTTCAAAGACATCCCCTTAAGACTTTGGTATGCATATAGACATTTTTAAAAAGCAAAATTGTATTTTAATTTTTAATTGTGACTATCACGTTAAATAAATAAATGCTATAATTTTTATAGGTTGTAAATTACTCTGAATTTGGTAGATGTTTTAGAGTTTCTCATTAATATTAAACAAGATTTTGTTACTAAAATGAACCTAAATCTGCCTACACTCAGAAAGGAAGCTTTTATAGTTATCATAATTACTTTCATATTTTCTTCTGAATACAAATGCTAATTTAAGTATAAATTTCTGTTTATAGTCTTCATTTCAAACATTTAATGGAATAGTCTTACAACTTTTATCAAACTCAAAAAAATTACAGCCTGATTTTAAATTCTAGACACATGTATTTTTTCAGTTGCTCAGTAGAAATAATTTCAATAAAGAAATAAGTTTAATAAGCCCACTAATTATGCTATTATTTCAAAATAACATTAAAACATGGAATTGAACAGAAGCAAGAAATATTAAAAGTGGCACTTTAAATTTAAGAAGGGATAATTATTTGGCTAATATGTACAAGAAGTGAGTAGAATTAATTTAACCAGGAGTATTGTTCATGCAGTTATCTGTTTATTTACCTCCTTGTTTTCTTTTCTTTTCTTTTCTTTTCTTTTCTTTTCTTTTCTTTTCTTTTCTTTTCTTTTCTTTTCTTTTCTTTTTTTTGCCGAACCGGGCATTGAGTGCAGGCCCTTGCACTTGCCAGGGAAGCACTTATTCCACTGAGCCATCTCCCTGGCCCCTTTTCTTCTTATATATACATTTGTACCATCCTGGCTTGCTGCTGATTCACTTTCCAACAGCAAAGTATAGTAGAGACAAGATGTGGAGATATATACTTAATTAGTTGAAAGAGAGAAAGACCCAGCCATAGAATTTACAGCTCTTTAGTTATCCTGTAAATAATCATCATGGAACCACAGGCCATAAAGTTCAAAGGCAATGACATGAGAAGAATATTTAGAAAAAAAAAAATTCAAGTGATACATGGTGCTAATTCACCCATGAGTAAGAGAAGAACAAGACACAGAAATGGCTTTTTAGATGAAGTTTAGGCTATAGGATTATTACAGGAAGTATTCCACTTCTTAATGATTTTGTATTTTCCCCCTAAATTTCATTACTGGTTTTAATGGTAATATGGAGAAAAAAGAAAAACAGATACTAGTGCCTTAAAAGCATATATTTCAGCTTTTGTACTTCATTTCCTGCAAAAGATGGTAGCAAATGTTTTATATTGCCAAGTTTTAACCTAAAAATATTTTTTTAGGGGCCGACGAGATGGCTCAGTGGAATAAGTGCTTGCCTGGCAAGCACAAGGTCCTGAGTTCAATCCCAGGTACCACAAAAAAAAAAAAAAAAAAAAAAAAAAAAAAATTAATGGAAGCTGTAACTAAGGGCATACACAGGGTCTTTATTTAGTCTAAAATTTTAGTACAAATAGTTCTTTAAAGATTTCAAAGCTTTAGATTTTTCATTGAAAATATGATTTACCAACCACATCCATTTTTGTGCTTGTTTTGAAGACAATAACATGTAATTCAGGTAAAATCACTTATCTCTAACATGCCTGTTATTGTTTAGAAGTGAGCTCTTAATCTCCCACCAGCAAACTAGCCCCTCTCCTGGGTCTTCTCCAGCTGAGAAAATGGCACCAATATTCACCCAGTTACTTGTGCCTTTGAGTCACCCACACACCTTTCTTTAACTGACACTCATCCTCAATCCCTGTGCAGGTTTATCCAGGGCCACTTTCAACTGAACTGTAAACCTAAGCACACCTCATACCTCTCCCAACTCCAGGTGCAGTCGCCATCCTTCCTCACTTACTTGCTGGTGACCTCGGAAGGTCTCTCTTCATATCCATTCTTGGCTCCTGCTGTCAGTCTGGGCAGAGCAGCCAGAATGTGTTTTCCAGTCAACCATCAGGTTCTGTTACCACCCCCAGCTCCACGCCCCTGAGCAATGTCTCAGCATCCCTGGGATCTACATCATGGTCCCTCATTGAGCTCCAGTCATGCTGGCCATCTTGGTAT
Source organism: Octodon degus (assembly GCF_000260255.1). Lineage (NCBI taxonomy): Eukaryota > Metazoa > Chordata > Mammalia > Rodentia > Octodontidae > Octodon > Octodon degus. The sequence continues at coordinate 2,039,450 of NW_004524635.1, forward strand.
TACTCCCTGGGAGAAATGCTTCCACCCAGAGACTTTCTGCTTTCTGCTTCCATCTGCAGTGCTTTTGTTCAATACATTCACAAAACATTCAACTTTCATTTCTTTATACCTTTACTCCAAAGTGATCTCTCTGGAGAGACATTCTTTTTTTGTTTTTAATCTAGAATTGTCTTCTGCTTACTTGTTTTCTTTCTTTTGCTTATTACACTTTTCATGCAGTAACCTTACAGTAGAGTACTTGTTCATAAATTATACTTTTCCCTTCACAAAAATGCAACCTGTATTAGGACATGTATTTTTTTTTGTCTACATGTATGGCAGTTGCAATCTGAAAGGATCCAACAAATTCTAAGACTACCTAGGTGTTCAATAAACATTTGTTGAATGAGTGAAAGGAGGAATAAACGAGCAAGTGGAAAGTGCCTTGGTTACTTGAAAACAGTTGCTTTCAAGCGGTGACAACTCAGAGCCCAGGGGACATTTGGCAATGTCTAAAGACAATTTTTTTAAAAATATACTCACAACTGGAGAGGGCCGTTACTGGCATCTGGTGGGTATTGCAAGAAGTGCTGTCGAACAGTCTTCAGTGTACCAGACAGCCATCCCTCAGAGCAAAGAATTACCTGACATATAATTCCCATGATAAGCAGTATGGTGTACACTTGTAATCTCGGTGCTCTGGGAGATTGAGCCAAAAGGATTGCAAGACCAAGCCCAGCCTGGGCAGCCTGGTGACCAGTTATTGAGACTTTGTCTAAATAAATAAATAAATAAATAAATAAATAAATAAATAAACAAACAAATAAATAAATAAAAGACTGGAGAGGTAGTGCAGTGTAAAAGCCTGAGGCTCAATTCCCAATACTGAAAAAAATGTATTAAAAGATAACTAATATTACTATTAAGAAATTATTTACTTTATTTCCTCCTTTAGTTTCCTGCTGTCATAACCACAAAGATTTGAGGAAGGAAATATATACAAATGAAATGCACAGGAGCAGGGGATAGAAAAGGTAAGACAAGAAGAAAAGAGAGACTTAAAAAACTGTAGGACTGGAGGAATCTGATCACAACATAAAATCCAAGGCATGTAAAAGAATCTGGGCTGCGTGCTGGCAGAGATTCAGGAAGGATGTGGGGCAGTCAGGCTGGTAGTAGAGTGAATTTTTCCATCAACTAATGCACAACAGAAAATTATCTGACATGTACTATACAAGACTTTTTTCTTTCTTTTTTTTTTTTTTTTTTTTTTTTTTTTTTTTTTTTTTGTATTTTAGGGAAGGGCTTACAGGGTGTTCAGGGCCTCACTACTAGATTGGATTCGTAGTGATCCGCCTGTTTACAGCCTCCCAAGAGCTGGGATTGCAGGCATGTGCCACCACGCCCAGTCTCAATTGCCATCTCAGCTCATCCTAGGGGTGGGGCCGGCAGGGCAGGCCCAGGGATAGAACCCCTACCCGCTGAGCTATTTGACTGGCCAAGAACTAAGGAAAATGAAGTGGTAGGACCATGGTTAAAGAGATGAGTTTAGGGGCACAATACCAATCCCAAAGGAAAGAATGAATGCTTAGTAGAACCAAAACAACAATTAAGTGGCAGGTCTCTGTTCACATGGCAAGGAGAAAGGATCTGATCCCAGTAAAGCATTGTTAGTGCAGAGTGACCAACTGCAGACATGAGGAAATTGAAGACCATAACAACTTTCCCTTACAAAAAAAGTTCAGTAAAACTCTTCTCACATTTTAATTTGGGGTTTCCGTTTGTTTTCTTCATGATACCAACCCCATATTTAATGATACATCATGTTTATATTTACCAATTAAAGTGGGTCCTTATTGAGTGTTAAAGAGAATGGGAGTAAAAGTCCTATGTATGAAGTGGTTGGTATACAAATCAGGGACTGAATACTTATTGAATAACCTAATGAAGAAAGGTACACTCAGTAATGAATTTTGCCGCAATAGAAATGTTTTATTAAAAATGAATGCTCACATCACTAAAATTCCACTTTCTAGGCTTGGGGGAATAGCTGAGTGGTATAAGCACCTGCCTGGCAAGCACACCGTCCTGAATTTAATCCCCAGTACCACAAAAATAAATAAATAAAATAAAATTCCACTTTCCATCCCTGTGTACAAGAAAAGTATTCAAATACTTATTTTGAGTTTCTTCAAATGAAGCATTTTTCCAATTCTATTCCTATAGGAGTCTGTAGTAGATTTCCTAAATTTCCTATAGAAGATTTCTAGTCCTGTAGTAGATTTCCTGAAGCGCCAAACTCCTTTTCTCCTCTTTCTGTTCCAAAATCCTTAGCTAAAGGGTGTTTTTACCATTCAATATATATTTTATTAACACTTTATATGTGTCATGAGCAGAAAGAGCTAGATTTGAGGGATATCATAATGAACCAAATAAGACTGGCCCCAGTTCTTGAGAGGTGTGCAGACTAGTGAAAGAGGTCAGCATTAAAACATATAACCCAGTGGCATCGGCAAGATAGTTCAGCTGTCTAAAGTGCTGTTTAGGCATGCTTAGGAAAGCATGCAGGGTCCATGGTTCAAACCAGAGTGGGCTGAGCCAACCACTAAAATAATAATAATAATAATAATAATAATAATAATAACAATAACAATAATGTAACTCCAAATTATGATAGGGGCCATAGAAAGAGAAGGAAAAGCTGTAGCCAATCACAAAAAGTTACAATCTATACAGATAATATGATGAGTAGGGACCTCTCTAAGATGTTTAAGCTAAGAACATTTAAGGACTTTTAAAAAACCAGCTTCTAAGTGATGTAATCATTTTAAAATGAAAGGGCACTCTTAAGCTATCATAATGAAATTAAAAAAAAATTGTAAGACATTATTGGTAAATGAGGTTGAAGAACTCTCTGTATCTAAATAATAAACATTTACAGAGCAGAAAGATTTAAAACTCATCAGGGCTTTTAAGGTTGCCCCAACCGAAGGAACAAAGTTTATTATCTAGAGAGAAAAGCAAATTGAACTCAACTGACCTTGTCCCCATCAACCTAGCACACTATCAAATCAATTTTTGTCACAGAAGGATTATGACACAAGCCCTGTGAGTCAGCAGTCTAAATTCATTGAGTGATCTAAATTATATAAATTATAGACATGAAAGAAAGGAGCAATCAGAAAGGACTGGCCTGAATATCAAGTTCTAGGAGCTCTTTTAGAAAGAAAATTATCACAGATAATTCATCTACTATGCTTAAGCATGTTGCTAAGTGTTTTAACATTTGCCATCTGATTTTAGGCCTGTAAATGGTAGTTACAGTTTGTGCAGGTGGAAAATTAAAGTCACAATTAAGCCATGAACTTGGTATCAGACAGCTAATAAGAAAAGAAGTTCTGGTCTGACTCCAATCTTACATGACTCCAAAGCTTTGTTTGAATATATTGTCTCCCTTGTTTGGGGAACATCTAACTCTACAGTCCATTTTTCTTTTAATTTTTCATCTATGAAATGAATGTTATGATTTCGATTCCCTTGAGTCACCCTCTAGAATTTATAAGTAACATCTCTGGAATTTCCTTTAATAGCTGATTTCCCTAAATTTGTTTTATACTACCATAGCTCTACAAATGGGAAAAAGATACTCTGTCTATTTCGGTCTTAGCAAATTTCACTACCTCTCCTGTGTGATGAGGTAAAGAAATCAGACTACATATCACTCTTGCTTTCCCCATTGACCCATTGCCAGGAACAAAGGCAAAGCAAAATACTCATTCTCCCTGTGACTCAAATAGTTTTTAAATGCAGTTCTCTTGATCAAAATGTGTAAGGAAAATTAATTGCTTTTGTCCGTCAGAGTAAGAGCTTAAACTAAGTCAGAAGGTAGAAGTGTGTTGTTCAGAGGTTCTGTTTATATGCACATAGTCTAGTGATGGGTTTTTTTCCATCTTGAATTAGCTTCAATTTTCTTTCTTTCTTTCTTT
>NW_004524635.1:2044449-2052567 GCF_000260255.1 Octodon degus
AGGCAGCTCCCCTCTGAAGTTTAATTCATAAAACATACAGAGGTCATTTTATTTAATCAATTGTTTTTATAATGATCTACATCATGGCTTTCTTTAGGGAGAGACCCAAAAACAAAATGCAATTTGCATAAAATGCCTATTTGAAAAAGTATTTGAGAAGTAGTGCTTTACATCTAAATTAATTGAGTAGTTAAAATTCAAAGGTTTTAGAGCACACAGCCTCTACTCTACATATCTAAATCTACAGGTTCTTTAATTGTCATAATCTAAAAGATCCTTCTCATAATTTCTAATTTAAGCAAATATGTTTAATTATATTTCAACAAAGAACATCGTTTTTGAAATTGTACATTTATATATTAACTTTCCTTTAAAGAAGACAATAGTTAACATTTGCACCAGGAAACTATAATTTTTCTTTTATTGAAAAGTTTCATTATTTCATTTTCATAAATTAGAGTGCTAACACAGTAAGATTAGTAGTTAAGTCAGTATTTCTCAGCATTGTTCATAACCTCAGGTAAATAACAGAATAAAATTCTTGTTATTCTTATTAAAATTTCATTATTTTCATATTAATTACATTTTCCTTTAATTTATTTGTCATTTGAAAATGCTGCAAACGATTGATTTCCTAAATGTATTCCCATGTCAGAATGATGAATATACAATCAAATGTCCTATTTTACTTTCATTTCACCTATTAAATTATTAAAAACAAGCAAAGCACAGAGTAATTAAAATATTAAAAATATATACTTGATACTTTTCATATTGTATTTGAAAAAAAGAGGAAAGGTAATAAAAACAGAATAGCCTAAATAGGGGACATGTTCTTACTTAAAGTTAAAAAAGAAAAGCCTACATGTTTAATATTTTCCATTTAGTTTGTATTATGGCATTGTAATAACTGAAGAAAGCATATATTTTTCTCTCTTTTTCCAATTAGTTTAGTATGCACTACAAGAGACAGATTATTATGTAAATTTTTGCAGTTGTAGATTATGCTAAGTAAAAACAGAAATGTATTATTAGCCCTATAACATGACAGAAAAATAAAGAAAATGGGCACCATTGCTGCAGTGTAGATGAAGACCCAGCTGTCCAATACTAGGGACAGACAACAATAACACAATCCAGATGTGTTCCCTGAGAGAATCATTTATCAGCTAATTACTGCTAAGACTATTTCACATTATATGATTGCAATAAATAAAATTTGGTTTTTCCCCATTGTTTCATTGCAAATGTTGTATGTGGTATGCATAACATTTCTGCACAGGTTTTGGGATGTTATATCCAGCTTACAGATTAGATTTTCTGTGTAAACCTTTCAAAGTGGAGGCTGGCATAGGTGATCTGTGAAAAGCAGTGAGTAAGTGTCTTAGGCTGTGCACACCAGAAGGTTCTTACTGCAAGTGCTCACCCTCGCCTCTGCCAGCCTGAAGGAGTTGTGGACAACACACAAGCAAATGGGCTTGGCTGAGTTCCAATGAAATTTTCCTTACAAAATAAATTTACCATGACCATAATTCACAGATTTCTGGTACACAAGAGAGTGAGAAGCACTTAGGATATGAAACAGGTAGATACTACCTTCCTCTGGGTGCTTCAGAAGGAAAATTATGCAGTGAAAAGTCAAGAACCAGCCACCTCTTTGCATCAAAACACTGATACTTGGTAGCAATGCAGCAATTATGCAACCCTATGTTCTCATTTTCTTTGACAAATGGCAACAGGTACAGGGAGTCAGATGTTGTGAAGATTAAATGAATTAATGCAGGTAATTCACCCAGAACAATATTTGCTAAATACTAAGCCCTAGATAAATATTAGCCATTATCATAAAAGTACATTTCGGTACACAGTGATCTGTTAGGACTTAAAGGCTCACACATATCTTGCATATTTTCTCTCCTCCTATTATCACTAAACAAATTATCAGTTCCCCATGGGACAAGCCTGAAGCTTATTTCTTCTTGCATCTTCAGCACTAAGCCATTGTCTAATATAATAGCTGAGAAATGGGAAATGATTGAATGACTGAATGAACCCATGAACAGAGGAACTAATCCCTGGTAGCTGGGGACCATGGCGCTAAGCAGTGGCCTGAGAGTTAACCAAAGAGGGTATGTTTGGTGGAATAAAAGCAAAACAAACCAAACTAATAGGGAGTGCGGTGCTTCATGCAGACACATCTTAGAAACTAGAGCTGTCAGAGTGTTGAGGGCTAGGATAAATATAGAGTATTTTGCAAGAAATTCAATGTCATGACTAGGATACAGCCATGGATGTTTAGGCCTCTTTTGATAACTTCAGAATGACTTTCTATGGGTCACCAAAAGCCTGTCAGAGTCTGAGCGATGAGGGAGAGAGGGCTGGCAATTTAAGATGCATTTCAAAAAAAGGAATATAATGAAAAGGGAAATTGAAATGAAAAGGGAAATTGAAATGAAATGACAACATGGGTGAAGGGATTTGTAGCTTCTTGGAGGTCCCTAAAGATCAAATATATTTGAACATTTTCTTTTTTTTTTCCCTAGGGGAAGGACAATTAATATGACTTGCAAACAACACATTGTAGAATCATTTGTTCACTTTCTTAAATCCTAATATCTGTATGGATCTCAGTGCTAATCCTAAATCCTGATGAATCCTGATTGGCCAAACTTAGCTTGGTCTCATAAGTACTGTTTTCTTAAGATCTGCTAAGTAGACATTGCATTCTGTACTGAAATTCAACCTAAGCTTCTGCCAGTGCCCTCCGATAGTGTGCAGCTGCATTCCTCTGACTTCAGTGGGGACACAGATCACCTCGATACCTGGTGAAGAAGCAGCCTGGTTCAGATCTGCAATGAGATCTGAGAGTCTGAACCTCTATCAAGCTGCTAATCCTTAGCTGCACTTTTCGGTGCCTATGTAGAGAACAACTAATTCTTATTTCCAGTCTAATTTTATACTGTGTTCTTCTCTAGTAAATATTTGTCTCTGGTTCACAACTCAAACAAGACACAATAGTCATTTATACTTTCTGTCTTCACCTTGTGAAAATACCACCAATCACTTTCAACTGCCTAAATAGATTAGTTCAGGCGCATGTGTTAGGACAACTCCTATGAGATTTCAAAAATTGAAGCTACCCAGCATTGCTTTCATACAAAATGTTTGACCCTCGTTTTGAAATTGAGCTGTCTGTTTTGCTTCCCCACTAGAATTTAACAACCAATATTTTTCTCAAGATTGCTTTTTACTTTCAATATTTTCTAAAAACTTGTATGTGATCTTCTTTCCTGCTGGATGAACTTTATACTTCAGTTAAAAGACAGTACCCATTTATTTAAAATTACTTTACTATATAGATTGAATGATAGCATTATATATGAATACTCTCCAAGGTATAAGAAAATTTAACTGTTTTGTTACTATAAGGTAAGAAATTCTGAAGCCTCATTATTTGAAACTGAATTACTTGGACTAATTATAGAGTTTCTACTATTTTTTTAAAATTGTTTTAAAAATTTATTTATTTTTAATTTTTTTTCATTTTAATGAGAAAAATAGCAATGAAACAATTTCAAAACGGATTAGTAGGACAGTTATAGTAATTAATACATTGCATATTGTTGTCTTTGTAGTGGTTTTTCAGAGGACAAGATGCAGACATGATGTCTTGTCTAAACAATATTAGTACAAACCTTCCTTCTCATTGAACTAAGAGAAGGTAACTGTATATCTAGCCTATTTTGTATACACATATATATTTTTTCTATTATTTTTCTATGGAAAGTTAACATTCTTTTTTGATGAAAACAACTGAAATTTGAAAATTATTCTCTGAGCTCTTTTCAAATATATATAATTCCCTATTAATATTATCATCATTCTGTATAATAAATCTTGAAGATAGCTATACATATTAATGAAGAATACTGAATTTACCCTGATTATAGTTAACTATCATATTTTTTACAATCAAAAATTTGAATTCCCATAATTTTCCTGGGCTTTTAGGTGTTTGAAATTCTGAAGCCAGGAATCAATATCACACAACATCTTTTTGTGTACATATTGAACACATGTCTCAGTTAATCTCCAAATGTACCCTTTGTTGATTCTGTCTTTTGATGATTTCCATTCTTTTATTGCTAATTAATTTTATTGGCATACTTTTGACACACATAATTAATCCCCTCCATCATAGGAAATTTGTACCTGTACATAATAGAGATTAATTCTTTTTGCCTTTACCCTCACTTCCCTCCACTCATTTTCCCCTCTTATTTTATGAAACTTTGCTTCTGTTGATTTCCTTCCATACTTTAAAAAATTTTATCCCTGTTATCTTCCCTCCATTCCACCTCTCCCTTCACTTACTCCCCTTCCCATTTAAACATTTTTCCTACATCCAAATATTTATTATAAGCCCGGTGTGGAGGGCCTGAAGCAGGAGGATCATTGCAAATTCAAGACCAGTCTGAACTACAAAGTGAACTCAAAGCCAGCCTGAGCTGCATATGAGACCCTGTTTCATAAAGACAAAAAAAAAATCTGTTGTACATTTTGGACCTTATTAACTCTTCGGTTAGTGAGAAAAACACAGGAGAAATAATGAGATATTTAAAGGTATGTCCAATTTATTTCACCTAAAATTATGCCCTAAAGGTGCATTACTTTTTATACAAATGACAGAGTAATAATGTATTGCATATGAATATGACATTTTCTGTATCCCTTCATCTTTCTGTGAGCATACGGGCTGTTTACAAGATTCAACTGTTATCGGTTTTGCTGTTGTAAATAAGGATTTGCATATATCACCATGCTATGACTCTTTTACCTCTCCAGAATGATCTTAGTATTATTAGAAAAAAAAAAAAAAACAGAACAAAACAAAAAAAAGCAAACAAACAAACAAAAAAAAAACCAACAACAAAAAACCCAGCAATTCCATTCACAAGTATCAGTCTCTAGAAAACGTCACACCATGTATAAGAAGGCAGTGTAAGACTATTACTAGCAGCAGCCTTTGTAAGAGCAAAATCATGGATGCTGTTGTCTACCTAAAACAGTACAGATCTAAGGATTAAGGCCTATAGCTACAATAGGCTAGCTATGGAGCGTGATAAGAATTAAAGCAGAGCAAAATGTGTCAACGAGAGTGACTCCCGTACACAAAATTCTGAGTGAAAATAGTAAATAACAGAAATTCACTGAATAAATGCTTGCTTTTCTCCTCCCCCCCAATTTCTTATAATGGTTTGTTTTTTTCCAATTTTGCATGCATATATCTGATAATCTAAACAACTAATCTGAAGACAGCACTATGCAATACAATACTGTCATATTGTTAGAGGTAGCCAAATTAGATAAAAATATCAATAGGCAGTCAGACAGGGCCAAGCCCTTAAAGGAGTGAGCACAAAAAGACAAGCTACCCTGCAACTGTGGGAGGGACCTAAAAGACCTAAAAGCCAAACAAATGCTAAGAGTAGCACCTGGGATTGAAATTCTAAATAGGTATCGGTCATCTGGAAAGACCCAAGTGAGTCACTAGCCCAGCCCCCAACAGGAAAAGATCCTGTCCCATATTCATGCCCGCTTGCTACGTGACTCGCTTTCCCATTTGATGAGCCATTAATGGTGCTTGTAATCCCATTGGTTGACCATAGTTTTGTCCCACCTCCTGCCCTCCTAAGCGAGTTCCCATTATAAAAGTCCCTGGAAGAGATAGCTTCCCGGGGAACTACCCACTTGGGGCCCCCTCCCGCCCCTCTCTTGGACAGGAGCTTTCTGTCTCTCAATAAATATATTCTGCTCATAACCTCTGTTTGTTCCTAAAATTCATTCTTCGGTTTTAGAGAACACGAACTCATGCAGGTCAGTTCGGGAGACCGTTTTTCCCTATGTCATTTGGAGGTTCCCTGTATGGTTTGGAGGTTACCCAACCAGGATCAGTTTTTTTCCCTGTATCAATATTCATATTATTTTGCTTAATGCAATTCTGTATCATTTCTTAACTTTATTATTATTATTTTGTATTCTCCTTAAAATAAAAAATAAAAATGCATATATTATATTTCTACCAGGCCAAAATAAATCAACTATATAATCCATTTGGGTACACATTAGGTATTTTGAAGAGAATAAAAAAAAAAATCTTAGGAACAATGAACAAAGCTATTCAGATACTGATGACCTCTTAAAAGGACACAAAAGGATGTGAGCAGAAGGAAACACACGTGGTTTCTTTTTTTCTTTTCTTTTCTTTCTTTCTTTTTTTTTTTTTTTTTTTTTTTTTTACCAGGTTTCACTGTGCAGTTCAGGCCAACCTTGAACTCACCTAGTAGCCCAGCCTGGCCTCAAACCTGCAGCAATTCTGCAGCCTCAGCCTCCTCAATGATAGAAATATGGGGCTCATGCCCACACTTTTTTAAACTGTTTTAAATGCTTATTGAAAGTTTTTTTTTTTTTTTTTTGTTTGTTTGTTTGTTTTTTAGGGCTGGGGAGATAGCTCATTGGCATAGGCACCTGCTTGACAAAAGCAAGGTCCTGAATTCGAGCCCAAATATATAAAAAAAGAAAAGGAAAAAAAAAAAAAAACTTTTTAACATGACAAAGAAGGCACACAGATACAGAGTAAAACAAGGAAGCATACTAAATGACAAAAATCAAGATAAAAAAGATTTCTAAATTAAACATATCAGCAGTGAACAAGGTACTGGAAATTTATTCTAGGTTGCATATACATAAAATGATCTGACCATGGGATTATACAAACCAAATTATTTCCTAGAACACCAGAGTGCCAACCATTCTTATTGTAAACTACCATATGCCCCTGCTGAGTATTCTGAGAGTACTTCTATATAATATGAAAAAGAACTGGCATGAAAATTAAAGACGGCAAAAATATATCACAGTTCATTTAGCAAAATTCTGTAATTTCTTTTTCTCGTTTTTATTCTTTTTAAAAAGAAATAGGGCTGAAGAGATAACTTGGAGGTCTTAATGCCTGCCTGGCAAAGACCTGGGTTCAAGCTCCTCTTACCAAACCCCAGACGTGGTATGCCAGCCACAGAAATGGCAAGGTGGAACACGCTTGTAATCCCAGCTCTGGGGAGGGTGAAACGGGAGGATCACTATGACGCTGAGCTGCATAGTGAGACTCTCTACCAAATACATAGATAGATTAGATGGATAGATAGATAGATAAATAAATTTTAATTTTTTGAATAAATGAAATGTAGCAAAAATAAAAAACATATTTTAATGCAATTCTGCTACATAAAATACACACAATCTTATTACTAAAAATTTTTAAAAACTAAAGACCACCCTGAATAGAGGTTTAAACCTCAAGAAAGAAAAATGTTCATCAATTATGCATCATTGGTAGAAACTCATAAGACTTTGTTGAGGTGGATAAGGAAGACATGTAATACAGTCATTCATTTTGGGCTGGGGAGATAGCTCAGCAGCTTCAGTGCCTGCCTGGCAAGCACAAGGTCCTCAGTTCCATCCCTGGTGCCCAAAACCCCAAAGCCTTTCTCAGTGTGGGGTCTAATGTGTCAAAGGAATTCTAATGTGGGCTCAACAATAAGCATTTTTAAACAACCCCCATGTGATTATTCTACATTCTGAAATGCCTTGTCAAAAAGAATAACACTTTAAAAAGCAAACTTATTTCTGATGTGTCAGAATTCACTAAAAGTTATGTTGTGAAGACTGCTTTTAGTTTTAAAATAAGTTCCAGGTGTTAAAACATATATATATTACAAATGAACATGTGAATGTATATAAACATTTTTCTTTGCTATTTTCATTATGTTCAAATTTGTTATTTGAAGAAAACACAATATATGACTTCAAGCTTTTTTTTTTTTTTTTTTTTTTGCAGTACCAGGGATTAAACTCAGGCCCTTGCACTTGCCAGGCAAGCGCTTATTCTACTGAGCCATCTCTCGGGCCCCGACTTCAAGCTTTATGAAAATTATATTTCTCATGAAATGGGGCATCCAAAATGAAATTCAAAGATAGATTATTCATTGTCTACAAATTTTAAATCATTATAACTTTCAAATAGATAACTAAAATTAAATTTTCCTAAGATTATACCAT
>NW_004524635.1:2052837-2071640 GCF_000260255.1 Octodon degus
TGCAGATTTATGTTTTTTATTTCCCTAAACATTACATAAACTTGACCCAAAAAGTATAGGTAATATGGGTTGGAGAGAAACAAGCATAGTGAAGGCATTCCACATAAAAGAAAAAGTGTTTTTTCGTATCATGGTAACAAGAACAATAAATATTAGACTCTCTGGCTCCACTGAACAAATGCAGTGTGTGTAGAAGTTTGGTTAACAAGCAATTGCCTTACCACTATTTAAATCAATTCATAAAAAATACATTAAAAAGTCAATATTTTCTACTATAGACTGAAAAATCAAGTAGTGCAACAAAATATAACTACAAAAAATAAAAATTAAATTCCAAGCAAATATGAAATATTTATTTTTTAATTAATTTTATAGAGAAACAAATAACGATAGTTTCAAAACAGGTTAGTAGGACAATTACAATAATTAATACATTGCATATCATTGTCTTCATAGAGTTTTCATAGTACAATATGCAGACATGATATCTTGTCCAAACATTTAGTACAAATCTTTCTTTTCATTGAACTAAGAAAAAGTAGCTATGTATCTATCCAATTTTGTATATGCAGATATATTATATATATATATGTGTGTATACATATTTCACTACAAAGTGGTCCTTCATTTATATACCCCTTTTCTGTTTAGTTTTGTCAGAGATGGGTATTCCATTGTCATTTAAATATTGTAGGCATGTGAATTCAGCAAAATAATCCAATATAGTCCAGTAGTCCATAATAGTGTGAGTTATCTGTAGGACTGGCAATGCCAGAAGTTGTATTGGTAGGATTCTCACCCTGGCTAACTATATATGATGATACCTGTGAAATACACAATTGCACTGAAGATAGCAATGTGTGATACTAGGGCCATGCTTGGAATGCCTGTCATTCTGGTCTTCTGAATACATACTGCTTCTAATGAAATGTTTAATTGAATTCAAGCTGCTAACAAGTTTTCCCATACATTAAATGGCAATATCAACTGAATATATAGCTGCAAAATGAGGATCATCCTCTACCTTCCCCATACATAAAAAGATACCCATTGATGTTCCTCATAATGTCATTGTTACATGGGGCAAGCCTGACAGGTGCATTAGTAAACTGAAGATCAAAATTTTCCAAACCTAACTCCCCAGACATAATTGGTTTAAAGGGAGGGACCACCTGCTTCTGCTCCATCGTGTCCCAGTCAAAACTTTCAAAGAATGGATGCTTTCGAACATCAGCAAGTCCTGTTTGAGGATAACAGGCCAGTCCTCCCCTATGGCATTTGTGTTCAGAAAACTTTCCTCAGGTATTTTTTTCAGAGATGAACTAAGGATCTCACTAACTTAGCAAATTAGTTGGGTTGGACTCCACATTAGGATCTTCTTGTTATAGACACTCAAGGGCTAGCATTACAGTCTTACAGCATCTTGTCCAAATCAGTGTACTATTTAGAAATAGCAAAACTAGGAAAGCTTTCTTTAATGTTAGGCATTGTGATATTTTAAATTTTAAGGCAGCATATGTACATTGACACTGCATGTAACAGACCTAGTGCCACCACATTTTTACCATATAAAGGAGGAATTTTGTCTGAATGTATACCATGTACTTTAAATAAAATAAATACTTAGCCATAAAATATTGTGTTTTTATATATATTTGGTACAGCATCTCACTATGCAGCTGGGACTGCTAGGGATCCTCCTGTTTTCAGCCTCCTCAGCACTAGGATTCCACACCCAGTCTTGATGGCCAGCTCAGCACACCTGGGGGCGGGACAGGCGCAGCATGTGGTGTTCAGGATTGAACTTCTTCCTGATTTTTTTCTTTACTGAATTTTTAAAATCAAATTTACTGGTACAATTTACATATATAAGGATCACATTCATCATAGAGAATTTTTACAGTACATCAACTTCTTGTTCCATGTTTAAGAATTTTTTTGCAATTACTTCTGTGTACAGATTTTGTATGTCATTCCTGCTGTCTTCTGATATTTCATTGAGTCCATTTAACAAAATGTTATTCTTACCTGTACTACCTAGCAGCTCCTGGATTGGTTTTTATAATCTCTGGCTATTTTTAAGCCTTTTGTTTCATGAACACTAAGCACAACCAGTCTTCTGGATCCAATATTTTAGTTTCACATTGGTTGATACTGCTTTGTATACTGTCAATAGAATTTTTAATGTCTTAGATATCTATTTGAATCTGTTTCATGGGATCTAGTTCTTTCCATCACTTTCCTAAATTTTTTCTATCTATATCTATTCTAGAGTCATTAACCATATCTTTCATTATGGTCATCTTCTCTTTATTTTTGAAATTATTTCTGATTTTTTTTTCCAGAGTCTCATTTATTTACTTTGTTACTTCTGCTGTTGCCATTTCTGCCGTTCTAGTGGGAGGTTTTGGGTTTCTTCCATCTCAGTTTACTCTGGATTTGTTTTGGGTGAACTGGAGGTCTGCAGTTAAATCTTGTTTCTGTATTTTCCCATTTTCTACATTTTTTGTTTTCTGCATTGATTCTTTTAAATTGTTTATGATAGGTAGCTTTATTTCTGGTATCAAGCCCTCTTTAGGAAGCAACTGTTTTTTAGAGATGTTTTCTAGGTTTAGCCAGCTTTTTTTATTTTTATTTTTATTTTTATTTCGGAATCAGGATTGAACTCAGACCCTTGCACTTGCCAGGGAAGTGCTTAGTCTACTGAGCCATCTCTCTGGCCCCTTTGCCAGCTTTTAGCTTGTGATTCTTTTCCAAGATTCATCTTTTCAATTTATTGAGAGATTGTTTCCTGGTTAGTTTATCATCTAGTGCTTTGGTACTAGATTATAGTATTGTTGATGACCCTTAGACAATCTCAGCATTAGCATACAAGGAAGTACAAAAACTCTGTCTCCTTGACTACAGTAGTACTATCACTGATACTGATAACATCAAGCAAATTCTAGAAAATGACTAACTGTGATGACTGTTACTTTGTCACCTTTAATCAGAGGTACAAATTTGCAATTATATTACAACATCTAAAACAAATAAAATTATGTACAGTAAATATCCATTCAATAGGACAATTTCCTCAGCAGAGAAAATGTAAAAGGAATAATAAAAAAGAGAAATACAATAAGAGAAAGCAATTAGAAGCAAGTCTGAAGGACAAATTAGAATTAACCAACCTTCAGGAAAGCAGTAAAGGAGACAGGAGGGATAAAAACAAGGAAACAAACCACAACCAAAAATCCAAAACAATGTTCATACTTATGAAAATATTCAAGAAAAAAATGAACAAACAAAAAAATAAAACAAAGACTTAAGCAAAGAGAAAAAAAGAAATTTCTCCATGATTTTGAGCCAGTGGTTACCTTCTGGTGTCTACAGTTGTGTGGTGGTGTCTGATTCAGGACATTGTTCTGCTGTCACTGGTTGACAGAGGCGATAGGCGGAGGAGGTAGGTAGAGCCCAGCTGGACCCGTGCTGGTAGCAAGCCAGAAGCAGGATTAAAGTGGAGTTCTGATTAATCCCAACAAGCCTGCAATAGACTTGGGGCAGGGTGCTTATTCTGATGTTTTCAACGCCGTATAACTTCAGGCTGATCCTAGCCTCTGGTTGTGGGGTTGGGGTCTGAGTTATTCAACCTGCTCTACTCTCAGTGTCTCTTTCTGGCCTGGCTATGTTTATGTGATCTTGGACATCTCCCACAGATTTCCCTTACCCAGTCACTGCAAGATTTCAATCCTGGGAGCCCTGAGATGATGCCAACACGTGGCTGCCCCAAATTCTGCTTTCAGTTGGTTTATCCCTAAAATGGCATCTGGCAAAAATAGCCTATCCAGGGGACATGGTCTTTGTTTGGATGGAGCCACTCACCAGCTGGTGCAGCACCCAGCATCCACTGCTCTATTCCACTGGTATGTTTCTCTGTGGAGATCTCTGAGGTCACCCGCCCTCATTATGTCTCTGTAGATTGAATCCTCCTCTCCCACACTGTGAGCTAGGGAGCAAGTACAGTTTGTCCCCACCTTATTTGCCATTGTGGTCTTTCACTTCACTTCCTAGACGGGCTCTACTTTTCCCTTCAGATCCTTTCTAGGTGTCAGGGATCCACCTCCCTTCTTTTCTACCCCAAATTGTCATTTTTGCATTGTCTAGATTCTGAACCTTGGAGAGGTTGATTATTGTTTAGTGCTCCACCACCTTCCCATTGTTGACAGTTTCCATTGCTGATGTTACCTACTCATCGTCGCTTAAGTCTTTGCTCTGTTAAATGTCCTGGGTTTCCAGGTCCCACGATCTTTTTTTCTTGTGCAACCCTAATGTGAGTCATACATCCATCTCCTCTGTGATCTGTTTATTCATTTATTCTCATGCATGTGTTGCCATCATACAGAAACCTACATGTTAGAAACCCACATACAAAAAACAAAACACAAAAAAAACCCACATACACAGGAATATACTGAACACTCTCAGTGGAGAAAAATGAACAATAGCCACTTTCCTTTACAATAATAAAAAGGGAGAGGAAAACAAGGAAAAGGGGAAGCAGTAAAATAAATAAAAAGGCTTTTTAGAGAAAAAAGAAAGATTAAACTTGATTACTTTGAGGTAAAGAAATTACATTTAGAATAAAATCCAAACTCCTTATCTAAGCTTAAAAGTTCCCATTTCATCTGTCTGAGTCTGTCTGCATATTTACCTATTTTTTTTAAATAGAGGGTCTCAGTACATAGATTGGACTCACAGTGATCCGTCTGGGTTCAGCCTCCCAAGAGCTGGGATTACAAGTGTGCATCATCACGCCAGGTCTCAATCACCATGGGGCCAGCATGGCACACTGGGGATCGAACCCTGGCCTCTGCATGTGCCTAAGCAGGTGTTTTAACCTGCTGAGCTATTTGGCCGGCCCTTATTTACCTTTTTTGATTTATGTCCTTAAGTTGACCAAAGCCATGCTCCAGGATTTGCTTCCTGGACTACAACTTCATTCACACTACAAAACTTTGTGCTTGTTCTCTCAGCCTTAAAGGCCCTCCTGTCTCCAAAGTAGTCTCATTCTCATTGCTTAAGGTTTTCCTCAGTTATTGTCTTTAGAAAGGCCTCCTTGTCTTCCCTAGACTCTTCCAGAAAAACATGCCCTAAGGATGAAACCATTTTATATCTTTTTCTGCACATCTCAGTAACTGACATTTTCTTGTTTTTCATCTGTCATTTATTTGCTTTCTTTCTCTTTGGGATATGAAGTCCTTATGGAAGAGATACCTGTTTAAAAGTTTAATTTTAAATATTCACTACCTATGACATTAACTAAAATGAACTCAGTAAGTAAATATAGCCTGATTCATACTTTAAAGGTGTGTTATGCTTAACATTGCCTTTAGACAAATAATTTTGCTGACTTCTACAGGAAAGCAGTGACCTATGCTGCTTATTGATGTAAACAGCCTTATAAAATCTGTGATTGTGTTAAAGCAGGAGCACTGTGAGGACAACATCGATCACAGGGTCATGCCCATCCTACTCTATTCAAAACTGTTTTTAAATTTCCTCTTGGAATAATTACCAGAAAATTCATTACGTTGCATTTGTCTCCCATGGTCTATATGCAAAATACTGCATATTTCTTGTTTTCCTTCATCATCTGTAAATTAAGCCAAAACCTTGGACTTGTCTTTCATATCAGGAGTATGTTTTCTGATACATTATATAATATGAACCAAAATGTATTCTAAGTGCTTATCTCACTTCTCATATAATATAGTCACACGCTGCTTAACAACAAGGATACTGAGAAATGCATTCTGAGAAATACTTAGCTAGATAATCTGGCAGTTGTGTGTGGTACACACCTATCCTAGAGGATGTAGCCTGCTGCTGATTGTTATGTTCTGCCAGATTGCTCTGCTGTGCTCTGCCAGATTTCTGGTGCAGATGCAATCTACCAAGTCATTTCTTCCATAAGCAACTCATATAAAATTTCCAAAAATTCGTTATGGGTCTTCACCCACAGACTCACCACTGCATTTCCCATTACTTAAGGTATAAAATTTCTTAAACCACCCAGAGTTATCAGAAAATTTGATATCATAGTTGGGTGTTTCTTTTGCTTTCAACATACAGACATTTTGCCGTGGCTGTGCTTGTTGTGCTAGGACGGAGGTGTGCATCTGTGTTTGGTTTTCATTCTAGACTGTTAGAAACTTCTCCTTGTGTAACATAGGCTGTCCTTCAGTAATTTTTAGCCTCCCTACCTTTAATGAAGTAGCCTGATCACTTATTCTTGTTCTTCAAGATAGACTGTGGCTATGATGATGTGGGATGTGCCTGACTAGCAATGTGGCTTACACTGATTTTCCAATGTTACAGTCATTAATCAATTGTAATTTTATTTTCAGATCACCTTACATACCCTCTCAGTAAAAATTCAACAATAGGTAAGAGCAAATGGATTAATTCACAATATTCAGTAGACATAAGCTGTATGAAATAGCTGCTGGCATACTGGACCATCCTATTTTGCAATATGCTTTTCAAATAAGCAGGAATACACTAACATAAAGCTTAGAAGTATAGTTATTAACTAAGTCAGTAATGTCATTTAGAATCATTATCAGGAATTATTAACTGTGATATACTATGCTATACTTTCATATGACTGGCAATATGGATTTGTTTACACCATTCAACATGGACACAAGTAATGGCAAATATATTGTGATGTTAAAAGGGTTATGATGCCACTGTGTAATAGGAATTTTTTTAGTTCCATCATAATATTATGAGACATAATATATGAATCATCCCTGAGCAAAATATACAGTGTATTTTACTTGTGGGTTACTATAGTGGCCAACTTTCAGGAGTTAGCAGGGATAACAGAAAAAAAAATGGTGACTGCTTTCACATTTGCATCTATTTCTGACTAATTTTCTAGACACACAGTTTGATCTTGCATATGAATAAGGGCATTACTTAGCACTTAAAGGGAATAATCCAGGAAAAGAGATAGGAAAAAAATAGAAAATGGGGGGAAAAAAGGAAAAAGAGGAAAGAATTTCAGGAGAAAAAAAAAAGAATTTTCACGAATCAAAAGGTGAAAAGAATTCACATAAACAGGATTTCATTTTATTTTATTTATTTTTGCTCCGAATGCCTTCAGGGCAGGTTTGGCTGGCTTGAGTTGTGGGGATCTAATCACAGCAACCTGAGCCTGACTGCTTTGTTAAAGCAGCCACTTAAAGAACTGAGTAAGAGGCAGGCCTCCATAAACAGGATTTTAAACAGCAAATGGAGTTAGACTCAAATTGCCTTAAAGCACATTTATATTTGGACTTTTTCATAACTGTATCTGTAGAATCTGATACTCACATATTCCATAAGGTTTCCATAAAGTTCACTTTAAAAAGATGCAACATTTGAGTCTACTGTTTGTGTTAAGGCAGATAGAGATGGTATTTAGTATGTACTATTTGGTTTTCAAATATATACTCACACTTGCTACTGGTAAACCTTAGCTGAATTAATAAACAGAAAATATTAGATTTTGTTGAAAATGAGAGTATGCATATTTTGCCCCAAGGCAGTGATTCTTAGTCAGGGATAATTGTCAATATTCTCATTGAAAATTAGGCAACTGTACAGGTTTTTCAGAGCAGTAGTCTAAGGGATACAGGCCAGTGAGGCTGCTAGATATCCTACATCACACAAGATTTATCCTCGTAGTAAAGAATTACCTGATGCAAAATGCCAAAACTCTTGAAGTTGAGAAGGCTTGCTCTAGACAGAGAGGTAATAAAAGACAATATTCAAAGAAAGATAAAGTCAGGACTCTCATACGGCTATAAAATTAATATGCCATTAAAGAATTAATTACAGTCAATCAGTGAGTGAATTAGGCAGATATAAGTAGTTTTAAAATGATAGTTCAATAACCAAACACATTAATACACCTAAAAATGGTAATAGAAATGCACAGAAAGACAAAGATATCTTTTCATACGATGAGGAGGGAATTCAATTGTAACTTCTCTACTGGAAATAATAGGTAATAGATGGAGTTATACAAGAGTTTACACTAACTCACAATCAGGTAAACCTGAAGGGTATGGAGTATTTTGAAAAAGAGTAGGAGTTCACTTAAATGTTCATTGATTTTTTTCTAGATGACTGCACAACCTGGAAAAGCTATTGATATTATTGATGCATGACATCCTGATATATACATATCAGTATTATATACCATAATATATACTTTAACTGAACTGTGCTGTCAACTTTGATAGTTGTCCCAGGTTACTATGTTGAGTTGGTTGTTGGAATAGAATTTGGTACAGAAATTCACACCCACATAGAAATGTTAAATGTATTTTTTTCCCATGTGTACAGGGGTAACACACTGTATTCCATACATAAGGCCTTATCTACATAGGTTTGGTTATAGAAACTGATGAGGTATTCTCTAAGTATTGAAAAAAAATGAAGGAAGAAAGAAGAGCAGAGATATTAGTTACTATCGAATGCTGGCATTTACCAAGTATATTCTAATGCATTTGAAGTAGTATTCATCAAAACACGGGTTTAGTCAGGGAAATAGTTCTACTTATCTGATATTCTAATTTATACCCTTCTCTTGAAAGATGCGCCTGCAATTTTGACCCTGTTCTAGAATGAGAACAGAAAAAAATAGGTTTTAAATGTCAATCTCTCCCTCTCTACCTCAACAAATAAATTCAATCAGAACACAGAGAAAAGGAAACAGAATAGTACATTTTCAATGCCACCTCTACCTGCCTTAAAACTAACAGTAGACTCAAATGTTACACCTTTTTAAATTAAATGTGTGGAAGAAGACATAATTTCTATTGTAGTAAAATAACAAGAACAATATAATATCTCATAATAACGTATATGAAAAATGAATTAATGATTCACAGAAAACTACAGGCCTGGAAATAATGACTGAGATGGTAAGTTATTAAAGACCACTTAGAATGTCCCAAATAGGACCCAACAGAAGAATAAATAATTCAGTTTCCTATAAATCACTTAATGTTTTTATTGGTTCACCATCTTTACATCATTAACGTGTGAACTAGTACATCAAGGTTGGCCAAGAGTCCATTGCAATGAAATGTTTAATGCTTTTCACTAACATTTCATCTGATTGAACTTAAAAAATATTTCTAGCCAATGATACCAAATATGCCCATTTTACTTAATTTGAAAATAATAATACAAAATGTGCTAGAATGAAATTATCTGCATAAGATCATTTTTTAATCATTTTGTAGAAATAAAAGTTTTGACTAAGAAACAAAGATGATATTCATTTTTTAAAGTATTTCTTATTATTAAAATATTGAAATGTCTGAAAAGATCTTTTGTAATTTTTAAAATTATTATTATTATTATTATTATTTTAATGTATTTGGTTGTTACAGGGCCTCACTATGTAGCTCAGACTTGTGGTGATCCTCTTACTTTTGGATGACAGGTATGCACCACTATGCCCAGACTCTGGCTGCCCTGGTGGACAGGCCTGGTGTGGTATGTGGTTCCAGGTTGAACTGCAGTCCCTGAGCTTGCCTAAACTTGCCTTAGCAGGAGATTTGGCTCCCTGAGCTATCTCGCCTGCCCTTAAAGATCTTGACTGAAATTCAGAATGGCTGAATTATTAAAAATAGAATCAAAATTTCACATAATCAAATATTGAAAACTGGAAACAATATAACAAATTATATTTCAACTGAACCAAGTATGGAAATAAGTGAATTTATGTATATGATAGGTCATTTTGTTAGAGGATCAGATAAACCCAGTTGATTACTACTTGGTTTATTGAACAGTTCTTTTATTATACATAAGATCCACAAATTTCTGGTTATCAATAACTTATAAATTATGCAGCTGGGTTTTTTTTTATCATGCTGTTATTACTTGCTTAATTTTTGAGAATATTATGTACCATATTACTAGTGGAAACACATAGTAAAGATAAATGCTTCAATGACACTAGGGGAAACAAATTTTTCTCTGTAGACACAGTTTACTGTGTTCCATTTCCTTCTATGATTACTGTGGCATTAATCAAAATGAAACCTGATTAGCGAGCTAAAAATTTGATTAGCTATTTGCAGAATGAGGAATAGGGATATTAATCAAAGATTATCAGCTGGTTATAACTAGTCCCTTACTTTAACCAACACCTGCATGCTAAAAGCAAAGGGATGATGGCTATTAACATGTGAATTTAAGAGTCCTCTGATTTCAGTCAAGACTTTTATTATTCTGTAATCAGGGCAATTACAGCATAAAATAGTTCTTCAGAGTTTTTAGTCTGCTTATTAAGGTAAGTTTAAGATGTTTTTAAGATACTGTTCTCTTGTGCTGAGGTTAGGAGAAGTAGCATCTTGCTCCACCAATCTTAATATGGGGAATAAGTTTTTTACTTCAAATTTGAAGTACTAATATTTTTATCTGAGAAAATATCATATGTCAATACTGGTGTGTTTGAAATTGGGAAAAGAAAATTATATTTTATTCAATTCTAAAACATTACCAGGATACATCGTCATGTCTGGTGATGTCAAAAGATTTTTTTTTTTTTTAATTTTAGGGAAAAGTCTACAGGGTGTTCAGGGTCTCTCTACTAGATTGGACTCATAGCGATTCTCCTGTTTACAGTCTCCTGCAATCTTGGACTATAGACATGCGCCACCACACCCAGTCTCAAAAGATTTTCATAGTCTAACTCTAAAGCAATTTTCAATAATTTTGCATATTCAAGTTTTTTGTTTTTGGTTTTTTTTTTCGGAACCAGGGATTGAACTCAGGCTCTTGCGCTTGCCAGGGAAGCGCTTATTCTACTGGGCCATCTCCCCGGCCCCAATAGGTTTTATTATTTATTTTTGGTGGAACCGGGGATTGAACTCAGGCCCTTGTGCTTGGCAGGGAAGCACTTATTCCACTGAGCCATCTCCCCAGTCTCAAGTTTTTTAAAGAAACAAGAGAATTGAAAGAGTGATAGTTCTTTAACAATACTGTTCTTGGGGATAAAACTAGAGGCTACACTCATAAGTGAAATAAATTAGAACCACATGTGTAAATATTGTATTGTCTCCCTAGTGTAAGGATGTGAAAGAATAAAATATGAAAGGTATAATAGATATAGTAAAATAGAAATAAATTGAACATAAGGATTAAACAGTGAAGATGAGGGAAAGGAGAAAAGATAGAAAAAAAGGAAAGGGAAAAATCAGGCAAGTATATATACAGGATAACTGAAATAATTATATCACTCCTTCCATCTATTTCTTGAAATACTTAACTTTTAAAATTTTTATTTTGATTAACTCTATATACTAATATTTGTAAACAGAGCAACTACATTGAAGACAGCAATGTTTAATACAAAAACCACAGCTGAGTACTTTTTATCACGTTATTCTAAATGTGTCGCACTACTAATGTCTTATTAATTATGATTATAGTCTCTTTAAAATAACTTTAAAAATAAAAAGTAAAAAGGACAAGAAAAATTAAAGATTACTGAAAGCATTAATATTCAAGTATTTGTTCAATCTCACATACCTACATCTGTTAATCTGAGCCCCAGATTTGATGATAAAAATATGTAATAAAACAATCATTGTTAACTTGCTATTCCTGTTTTGAAAACTTGTACCATGTTGTTACCCTGTTTCTGCCTTTGTTTTTTTTTTTGCTATTTGTTTTTGCTTCTGTTTTTGTTCTTTAGAATAAAATAAAACCAAATTTTAAAAAATACTGTTTTGTAATAGTGATCTCTCAAAGAGATAGAGAATTTAAGAGAAATTGTACTGTGATTCCAAATATTCTTTTTTTTTAAATTTTATTTATTTATTTGTGTGTGTGTGTGTGTGTGTGTGTGTGTCCAGCTCAGCCCACCAGGGGGCGGGGCTGGCTGGCATGTGGTGTTGGGGGATTGAACCGTGGTTCCTGTGCTTTGCTAAGCTTGTTCTAAGGTGCTTTAGACCACTGAGCCATCTCACCAGCCCCTGTGATTCCAAATATTGTTGATGGAACCTAGTCCTAAAAAGAGAAGGCAGATAATTTGTGTTACATAAATGGAAGAGATATCCTTTGCTCTTGGATATGAAGAACCAGTGTAATGAAAATAGATATCCTCCTCATATAAACATATATGATGCAATCCCAGTGAACACATGATTAGCATACCCCACAGAACTAGAGAAAATTTTTCTAAAATTCATTTGGAACCAGAAGAGACCTAAGATAGGAAAACAAAATTCTATGCAACAAAGGTAAAGCAGGGTCATTACAGTCGTCCCTGAATTAAAATTATGCTCTAGAATTTTGGGGATGAAAGCAATATGCAAAATAATATAGTTAGGAAAGAGAGATAGGAGGATCAATGAAGCAGGTTAAAAGATGCAAAAATAACTCTCAACATACTCACTCATATTTGATAAAAGGGCCAAAAAAATTCACTGGAAGAAAAATAGCCTCTTTATTAAATGGTGATTTGAAGGGCTAACAAGATAGTTCAGCAGACTAAAACCCTGCTTAGGCAAGCACAAGGACCAGGGTTTGATCCCCAGCACCACATGCTGCATGGGCCCCACCTCCGGGTGCACTAAGCTTGCCACTGAAAACTGGCATGGTGATGCATGCCTATAATCCCAGCACTGGGGAGGCTGAAAACAGGAAGTTCACTAGGACTTGGAGCTGCATATTGAGACCTTGTACCAAAAACATAAAAGTAATAAATAATAAATGGTTCTTGGACAAATGGCTCCACAGATGCCAAAGATTAAAATTAGATCCAAGTCTTTCACTATGCACTAAACTGAAATCAAAATGGATCAAAGATCTAAATATTAAAACAGAATCAGTTAATCTACTGGAAGACAAAATAGGTAGAACTCTTGAAGGCATAGATATAGGTAGACTTTATGAAGAACCCTGATTGCATACTAAAAACTACAAAGAATAAACAGGGGAAAGACTTTTACATAGCAAAAGCAATCACCAACAGAGTGAAAAAACAATCCATAGAGTGAGAGAAATTTTAGCCAGTTATTTCTCAGTCAGAGGACTAATATCAAGAAATATAAAGAAATCAAAAAATCAAATCCTCTTAAATTAAAGGCCCAATCCAAAAATGGGCATGTTATGGGGGCAGGGAGATAGCTCAGTAGTCTAAATATCAGCCTGGCAAGCATAAAGACATGCATGGCATGCTGGCCCAGCGCCAAGCCAGCCACCAAAACTAGGTATGATGGTGCAGGCCTGAAATCCCAGCTCTGGAAAGGCTGACACAGGATGATCACCACGAGTTTGAACAGCTTAGTGAGACCATGTGCCAAATTAATTAATTAATTAATCAATTGCAAAATAAATAAAAATGTGAATCAGAGGTGAATATATACTTCACCAATGAAGAAGTACAAATGGAAAATATATGAAGAAACGTTCAGCATCACTCTTTAATTTTGTTTTGTATTTTGTTTTTTAACAGGGATCAAACTCAGGACCTTGCACTTACCAGGCAGTCACTTAAACCCCAGCCCCATCACTGGATATTAGAGAGATGCAAATTAAAACACCACAGAGATTTATTCTCATTCCAGAAAGGATGACTATTATCAAAATAGCAACAAATAACAGGTTTTGTTGGTGGGGGGTAGTGGAAAAAATTAAACCCTTTGTGACTGTTGGTGGGATTATAGACTGGAGGAACCCTTCTGAAAATCAGTGTGGCCTGGTATATAACTCAGTAGCATAGACACCAGCCTGGCAAGTGCAAGGTGCTGAGTTCAACCCCAGGTACAAAAGGAAAAAAACAAAAGAAAAAAAAGTTTAGAGACTTCTTCATAAACTAGGAGCACAGGTTCCATTGAACCCAGATATCTCTTTTCTTTGCATCTTTCTGAAATAAAGTGGTAAATGTGTACTCATATACAGCAGTATAGTCTATAATAGCTGTATTTTGGAAACAAACTAAATGCCCACTAACTGATAAATTGATGATAAAGATGTTTTATTTTTATACATTGGAGTACTACTTGGCCATAAAGAATGATGAAATTGTGATACTTCTAGGTAAAACAGGCCAGTGTCCTAAGACATTTACAAAAGGAATTTTATTTCTTTATTTTTGGGGCACACATTGAGACTATACTGTCAAGTGAAATAAATCAGACACACATGTAAATATCACATTGTCTCCCTGGAAAGCAATGAAAGTAAATGTGTAACTAAGGACCGAAATGAATAGCAGATATTACAAAATAGGAAGCAACTGTTCTAAAGGAAAGGTCAACTAGGGTACAGGTAGGTATGAGGAAGGGGAAAAATAAGATAAAAAGGAGACAAGCCTTTGCAAACAAGGAAGGAGAGAAAGACTAAAGGAAGAATAGCAAAAAGAAGAAGGATGAAGACATGTTGTGTACAGGAACAAATTCTGTATGATGAATGTAATATATGTAATATATCCATATAAGCTTAAAAATTGAAATTCCAGGAAATTTGGAATTTCATTAGGGAAACTATATTTCAAATGTGCGATAAGGTATGTGGGGTGGAATGAAGAAATATATTTTTGGTCAAGTTTCTCCCTGTTGTGCAAACAAGGAAATCACTTGAGTCATACATCTGTGGAACTTCAAAAGGAATCATCCAACAGAGAGTTCGTACTTTTCTCACATTACAATCTACTCAACAATCCACAGAAAATATTTTAAAAGCACATCTGTCATCTTACACCCAACATGCAATTGACGTTACATCAGCAAGTGTAGAGTTGCAAAATGGTATTATCTCTTTTATTCAACAATTAAAAATATTATTCCTTTCTAGGAACTTTGAAGTTCTCTCGTCCTCTTCTTTTGGAATTTTCAGTAAATTTCTCTAAGTGATCTCTTAATATCAGTAACATTTTATCATGAAAGTCATATAGATTTAGTTGACCATACCATTACATTCCACAGTTCCCCAACCATCCTCAGTATAGTAACTTTACTCATTTCAGGCCAATTTGCTAAGAAATTTATAAAATGAATTCAATTTTGGCTTTTTGTTGTCATTTTACTTTTTTTTATACCAGAAGTGGAACCCAGGACGCTGTGCATGCCAGGCAATTGTTCTATTGCTGACCCACCTCCCAGAACCAAAAACCAATTTGATTATCCTATAAATTTTCAGCAAAGTAAACAAAATAGGACTCACAAGCTAGGTGGCTGTGAAGGTGAAGAAACAAAGCAGCTGATCACACACTAATAGGAAGAAATTATCTCATCAGCTAAAATTATTGTGTTGCTAGCAGGTGCACGGAGAGACAAGCCACTACTCTTGCTCTACATTTTCCTTGCATATGGTGCCACAGATATGCAAGGACTGGTTAGGAAAAGATAAAAGACAGTCACAGAATTTTAAAGTCAGCAGGACCTTAGACATGAGCTCATTTAAGCATGAATTAGGATGATGTCATAAAATGTGGCACAATTCGACCTGCATATGCCTCCTGTGTTCCTTTATTCATCTCCTAACACACTACATAAGAACCTCTCTGCCAAGCACAAGTCTGCCCTATGTCCCTTTCTACTATGTGACAAATATCTAAGCATTGTTTCAGAGGAAAATTTTAAAATGCATAAAAAAGAAACAAAATAAATTAGTGCTTCTTAAATGAAAAGTCTTCTAAGATATATTCTTAAATGCAAGTAATATGCATTAAAGCTATATAAAATTACTATATATACCATGTGTGATAATTTGGAATTTAATTCCATTTATTGTACATTTACCATGATTTCCATATTGTGGGTGTTTCATATGTTGAAATCTATGGGAGCTATTTTCCTTCACTTTTGAATTTTATTTTAAATTTAAAAAATCTTATGTATTTATTTATTTGCTACATGGTCTTTCTGCATAGTGATCCTGTCATTTCAGCCTCCCCACTGCTGGGATTACAGGTGTATACCACCACACCCAGTTTTATTTTTAATAGAAAAGTAATTATGAGCCAATAGTGCACTGGCATGGAGCTTCTGCTGGTGCCAGTCCAAACTTTTAAGAACTTAGGAGGACTCTGAGTGGCCTGCAGGATACAGGACAGCTGCAATTTTTGGGCCCAGTGTGTGCAGGTATGGAGCTTTCCTAGTGCCATTTAAGAACGGTGGCAGACTCCAGGCAGCCTGCAAGACTCTGGTAAGCTCTGACCTTCCTTAGCACCTGATGTGCAGGCCTGGGGCTTCTGCTGGTACTGGTCCAACCTTTTAAGGACTAGGAGGATTCTGCATGGCCTGCAGAACACAGGAGAGCTAAGATCTGCGGGCCCAGTGCAAGCAAACAAGGAGCTTTCCTGGAGCAATTTTAGTTCTTTGATGGACTGTGGTCCACCTGTCAAACTCTGTCTGGGTGATCACTGGAGCTGCAAAAGTTCCAAAATGCAGGAGCAAAAGGCAATCCCAATCCTTTAGTCTACCCAGAATAAATCCAGGAGATAAAGTTATATAAGAACTTAAAAAACAAAAACAAAAACAAAAAAACACATCTGAGGGATTGGGGAGACAGCTCAGTAAAATAAGTGCTTTCCTGGGAAGCACAAGATCCTGATTTCAATCCCCAGTACTGCAAAAATAAATAAATGAATTAAAAAAACACACCTGAAATCTCTGACATGATAGCAACTGAAGTAAAGAAACAAGTTCATTGGGCTATACAAGAAAGAATATTAGAAATAATCTCTAGGGTCCAAAAAGAAATGACAACAATAATGAAAGATTTGCTCAGCACAACTAAAGAAGACAAAGATTTAAAAAAAGAGGAGAATAGAAAAATGATGGAAACACTGAATGAACAATATAGGAAAGAATTATAATGCAAGAAACAGATTCAAACAGCTGTCTAGGGAATTAAGAACTCCACTGAAAGTTAGGAAACCAACTTGCATGAAACTGAATATAGATTTTCAAACCTTGAAGACAGTAGTGCAGCTAATGAACACGAAAGGAAAGTTCTCTTAAAACTAACAAGGAATCAGGAAATAACAATTCAGCAGTACAAGATGAGACAAAAAACTAATAGGGGAATGATATGTGTCAATGAAGCAGCAGGAGACAGCACAAATGACATAAGTCTATTTACAGAAATACTAGTAGAAAATTTTCCAAACATGAATAAAAAAACCCCCTATATACAGATAAGTGAGGCTTATAGAACTCCACACAACCATAATCATAATAAATCCACACACAGAAACATGATGATCAAGATCTCAGAAATTCAGTGAAAGAATAGAATATTAAAAATCTGCTAGAAAGAAGAAGCAGATCACCTATAATGGAAAGCCCATCAGAATCATATGGATTTCTCAACACAAACCATCAAATCAAGAAGAGCTTGGAGTGAAGTATTTAGGTCTTAAAAGAAAAATACCTTCTAATCCAGATTGGTGTACCCTGCAAAACTATCTATCAAATTCAATGATGAAATAAGATTTTTCCATGACAAAGAACAACTGAAG
This sequence comes from Octodon degus, assembly GCF_000260255.1. Taxonomy (NCBI): domain Eukaryota; kingdom Metazoa; phylum Chordata; class Mammalia; order Rodentia; family Octodontidae; genus Octodon; species Octodon degus. The sequence continues at coordinate 2,070,362 of NW_004524635.1, forward strand.
AAATTCATGACCACCAACCAACCCTACAAAGAGTACTGACAGATATTGTAGAAAGAGACAGAAATGATCAAAGCTTCAAGAACAACAGAAAGGAGCCAACAAACAGAGCAAGTAATTAAAAAGTGGAAAAAAGTGCAGAACCTATAACAAGAAAATAACATGACAATGATAAGCCAATGTGTATCGGTTATAACCATCAATGTAAACGGCCTCAATTCACCAACCAAAGAAACAGACTAACAGCGTGGATTAAAACAAAATCCAACAATATGCTTCATATAAGAAACACATTTAATTCAAAAGGAAATTCACAGAATAAAAGTCAAAGGATGGAAAAGAATCCTCCATGCCACAGAAAATCAGAAAAAAAGCAGGAGTAGCTATCCTGGTTGTTGACAATATCAACTCCAAACCAAAAATCATCCAAAGAGATAAAGAAGGTCACTATATACTTGCGATGGGAAAACTGCAATAAGAAATAACAATTATAAATACATCTGCACCCAATGCAGGAGCACCCTCCTACATAGGACAAATGTTAACAGACATGAAAAATCAATGAGCAATAATACAATAGTAATGGAGGAATTTAGCATGCCATTGTTACAAAGAGATAGATCAACTAGGCTAAAAGTCAGCAAAACAAACAAACAAGCAGAACTAAGTCAAACTTGTGAAGATACTGACTTGGTAAAACTTTACACCACATTTCACCTAGAAAAAAACAAAATACACATTCTTCTCAGCTGCACATGGGACATCCTCCAAAATAGACCATATACAAACATAAAAAGCACTCTTAAGTAAATGCAAAGGAATTGAGCACATGAGACAGAGATGAAAAGGGCACAATTACTACAGACCCTAGAGAAATTCAGTAGATCATCAATACTTTGTTCCAAAATAGTTACTTTCACAGGATGCATACACAGAGGAAATGGACAGTTTCTTAGATACATCGGAAATGCCAAAGCTGTGGGCTGGCCAGACAGCTTAGAGGATTAAAGCTCCTGCGTAGTTAGATTCAGGGAGTGGGTTCAACCCCAGCATGCCATGCTGGCCCCGCCCCCAGGGCTCTCAGAGATGATGATTGGGACTGGGTGTGGTGGCAACCCAAAAACAGGAGGATCACTACATGTATAATATGTGTAGTTAGACCCTGTACACCCTGTACTAAATTCATAAAAAAGAGAAAGAATAACAAAAAAATATCAAAGCTGAGTCCAGAAGATATACAAGGGACCAGGGAGATGGCTCAGTAGAATAAGTGCTTGCCTGG
>NW_004524635.1:2072245-2079572 GCF_000260255.1 Octodon degus
TCTCCAGCCCAGTTACAGTCTCTTAATGAATAGAGAGATTTGTTCTAATGGTGTTTGTAAGTATAATATAATGTTCACATCTTGCACAGCAATTAACCACTAGGAAGAATGTATGCAATGTGCTAATTATTGAAACTGTCCTACCAATTTGATTTGAAACTGTCTCATTGCTATTTGTTTCTCAATAAAAGTATGAAAAAAAGCTGAATTCTACAAGAAATTTAGATAATTTGCAGAATTTAACTGCAAATTCTCTCAAACTCTTCAATGAAATTGAAAGGAAAGCAATTCTCCAAAACTCACTCCTAGAGGCAAGTCTTACTTTGATACCAAAACCAGAGAAAGATCCAACTAAAAAAGAGAACTAAAGGCTAGTCTCTCAAATAAAACAGATACAAAAATGCTTAAAAAATACTAGCAAACAGAATGCAGCAAATCATCAAGAAGATTATACATCATGACCAAGTGGGATTCATTTCAGGAATGCAGGGATGGTTCAACATACACAAATCTTTAGGTGTAATAGACCACATCAATAGAACCAAGAACAAAACCCACATGATCATTTAAATAGATGCAGAAAAAGATTTTGACAAAGTCCAACACACGTCCATGATAATAACCCTGCAGAAAATAAAAATAAATGATCTATATCTCTACCTGATAAAAGCCATCTATAAGCAACCAACAGTCAACATCATACTAAATTGGCAAACCTGAAGGCATTCACTTTAAAATCAGGAACAATAAAAGGATGTCCACTGGTTTCACTCCTATTCAATATAGTTCTGGAAACAGCCAGAGCAAGTAGACAAGAGAAAGAAAGCAAGAGAATACGGATGGGAAAAGAAGAAGTGAAATTATCATTATGACATGATATTCTACTTAGAGGATGCCAAAAACTCCAGCAAGAGTCTTATAGATTTAATCAACAAGGTACCAGGATACAAAGTCAACACCCAAAAATCAGTAGAATTTTTGTACACAAAGAATGCATTGAAAGAGAAATTAGGGAAAACATACCTTTCACAATAACATTCCCAAAAGATGAACTACTTAGAAATCAATCTCACAAAGGATGTAAAAGATTTATGCAGTGAAAATTATCACACTCTGAGAAAAGAAACTGAAGGATTTAAGAAAATGGAAAAGTATTCCATGCTCCTGGATAGGAAAAACTAACACTGTGAAAATATTTATACTCCCAATATTGTGATGCAAATTCAATGTAATCCTGTTAAAACACCATTAGTATACCTCACAAAACTAGAGGAAAATTTCCTCAAATTCATCTGGAAGCAGATGAGGCCCAGAATGTCAAAAGCATTCCTAGGAAACAAAGGAAAGGCAGGAGGTATCACAATCTCTGATCTGAAATTATACTATAAAACTACTGTGATAAAATCACCATAGTACAGGCCTAGAGGCAGATCTGAGGATCAGTGGAAGAGATTAGAAGATGCAGATACAACTGAAAACACACTCAGCCACCTTATCTTTTTTAAAAAATGTATGTATTTGGTAAAGGGTGTCACTACACAACTCAGACTTGTAGTGGTCCTTCTGTTTTCAGCTTCCCCAGCACTGGGATTATAGACATTATCCACCATACCTGGACTTGGTCATCAGCTCACTGAGCCTCAGGGGCAAGGCTGGCCTGGCATGTGGCACCAGGGATCGAACCCTGGTCCCTGAGCTTGCCAAAGCACAATTTTTAAAAGTTAAATCCTGGAAACAACCCACATGTCCATGAACTGAAAAATGGAAAAGAAGATGTGGTATTTTTATAAATGGAGTCTACAATACAGGATAAATTTGAGTCTTTTGTCTTTAAATGGATGCAACTAGAGAACATACTTTTAAGTGAAATAAATCAGACCAGATGTATAAACATCATATTGTCTCCTTAGTATGAGAGCCTGAAAGAGAAAAATGGAATCTGAAAGGTACAATTGATACTGAGAAAATGGAATTAAATTATTTAAAAGGAAGGAGTTTCTGAGTTGAAGAGAAGGACAAGAGACAGAATGAGGGAGAGATTTATCTAGGTATGGAGACAGGATGTTTTGGACAACTGTACTATGCATTTCTGCTGGTATATAGAAAGGAACAGATAATACTTAATTTGTTTTGTCTCCTTTAAAAAGAAAGAAAAGTGATTGCATAAGTTTCTGGAGTAATATGGTGGTAGAATGCAGGAACTATTGTGAAATGATTAAATTGGCTGGTTAATATATCTACCACTATATGTAACTGTCATTTCTTTGTGATGACCTTTAATGCCAACTCTTTTAGCAATTTAGAAGCACAACATGTATTATTATTGCATATAGTCACAATACTGTGCAATAGATCACGACAAATAATTTCTCCCATCTAACTGAAACTTTGAATGCTTTAATTATTTACATCCACCTACGACCAGCTTTGATTATTACCACTCTACTCTCTGCATTTGATACTTGCAGATTCTACATGAAAGTAAGATCCTTTGGAAGTTATGTTCCTGTGACTAGTCTATTTGTATTAGCATAGTGTCTTCCTAGTTTGTGAGTGTTGCTGCAAATAAAAGAACTTTCTTCTCTTTTACAGTCTTAATAATATCACATTATATAAATATGCCCAATTTTCTTTACCCATTTTTCCCTTGATAGATCCTTAGGTTGATTTCATATCTTGGCTATCGTGGATATTACTTCAATGGACACGAGAGTTCAGATGTTTCTTCAACATATTGATATCAATTACTGTGGCTATCTAGAAGCAGGATAACTTACCTCCCTACCAGCAGGATACAAAGATTTCCTTTCTTCCACAGCTTCAACAATACTTTTCTTTTTTCAGAGCCATGCTAAAAAGTATGATTGGTGATGGCGAATATTTTTTATATATCTGCTGCCCTTTTGGTATGTCTTCTTCTAAGAATATGTGTCAGGTCTTTTGCCCATTTTTAATCAGCCTATGTGCTGTACTGTCATTGACCTGTTCAACTTCTTTATACATAATTTGGAATTTAACATATACTTTGTGAATTTTTCCTTCTGCGTGTTGTGTCTTTATTTGTCAACTGTTTCCTTGTTACCAGAAACTATAATTTGCAGTAATCCCACTTGTATATTTTTGCTTTTCTTGTCTTTTTCTGGTCAGATCAAATGATCTTAGTTTTCTTTTTCTTTCTTTCTTTCTTTCTTTCTTTCTTTCTTTCTTTCTTTCTTTCTTTCTTTCTTTCTTTCTTTCTTTTTCTTTTTTTTTTTTTGGAACCAGGGATTGAATTCAGGCCCTTGCGCTTGCCAGGGAGGCACTTATTCCACTGAGCCAGCTCCCTGGCCCCCTATTAGTAGTTTTTCTGTTTTACATTTTCTATTTTAGTGATGAACCCATTTGCAATTGATTTTTTATATAGTATTATTTCAATTTCATTTCTTTGAATGTGAATATCTGGTTTCCCAAACACTATTTAATAAAAAGATTGTCTTTTTTATTTCTTGGCTCCACTTTCACCGAATGTCAATTTATTTCACTTCTTTGCTTTCTTGATTTTTTTTACTGACTAACATATTTGTAGTACAGTTTAAAATTAAAGTTATTAGAATTAGCACAACACTTACAGATTTTCTTTTTTTCTGCTTAAGATTTGTTAACTGTTTTGATGTGGTCAGTGCCCCACAAATTTATGACTTTTTTTTCTACTTCTTGAAGAATGTTACAGCGATTATATTGAATTTATAAATCAAGTAGGGCAGTGTGAACATTCTAACAACTTTGATTTTTCCAATTCGTGAACCTTGAGTACCTCTATTTACTTGTATTTTTGTTATCTCTTTCATCAGTGCCACAGATGTATTCAGTCTGCATATTTGATCTCCTTAGTTAAATTACCAACTTTTTACACATTATTATAGGTATTATAAATAAGATACTTAATTTATTTTTAGATAGTTCAGTATAAGTGCATAGCAATGCTACAGTTTTACCATTGTGTATCCTAATTTTTCTAAATGCATTTATCACTTCTAATTTAGTTTATGGTAGAGTTTAAAGTCTTCTACCTTATGATGATATCAGTAAACAGAGACAATTTAAGTTCTTCCTTTGTTATTGGTTGTTTCATTTACTTTCTTATTGAATTTGTCTGGCTAAGGATTGCACTACTACAATAAATAAAAGTGATTCATAGAAGTGTTAAAATTTTTTCTTCCTGATCCTAGAAGGAAAGCTTTCAAATTCTTACCATTGAATGAAAATTTAGCTATGGGCTTATTTTACATGGTCTCTATTTTGTTGAGGTTTATTACTTCTGACCCTAATTTTAATAGTATTTAATCATGAATAGTATTAAATTCTGTCAATTATTTTGTCTTGAGATAATATGATTATGGGACTTCCCTTTAGGCAATATAGCGAATCACATTTATTGATTTGCATATGTTGACCAATAGTTGTACTCTTAGCATAAATCCCTCTTGAATCATCTTTTTAATGTGTTGCTACATTTGGTTTACCAGTATTTTGTTGAAAATTTTTGCATCTACATTTAGCAAAGATATTGGCCTATAATTTTATTTTAAAAATTTTCTTAATCTACCCTTTGTATTAGGACAAGGTGACTTTATAAAATGAGGTGGAAACAATGCTTTCCAATATTTTGGAAGAGTTTGAAAAAGACTGGTATTAGTATTTCTTGAAATTTTTGTTGGTATTTACCCCAGAATATATCAATACTGGTGTTTATTTTAATGGCATACTTTATTCCTGATCCAATCCCATTATTCATGATTGGTTAATTCATGTTTTAGATTTCCACATGATTCAGTCTTGTCAGGTTGTGTATTTCTAGTAATTTACTGATTTTTTTTATTTGCTACAGTTTACCAAATTTTGGCATATAATTGTTTATAGCACTTCTTTTTTAAATAATTTTGAGAAGCAAATAGAAATGAGAAAGTTTCAAAATCAAATACTAACACAGTTTCAATAATTAACACAGTGCATATTGTTGACTTAGTGGTTCTTCACTGTACAAGATGCAGACATGATATTCTGTCCACAACACTATTAGAACAAATCTCTCTATTCACTGAGTTGAGGATGCAGCTGTATATCTATCCCAACTATTTTGAATATACATTTTCAAAATGGTTTTTCATTTATATTCTCCTTTTTTGTTTAGTTTTCTCAGAGATGGTATTCCATTATCATTTAAATATTGTAGGTGCATGAATTCAGCATAATATTCCAATATAGTCCAGTAGTCCATAATATAGCATTTCTTTTGATCTTTTCTATATTAAGTTGTAATGTGGCCTTTATTTCTGATTTGCATTTTCTTCTCCATCTGTTAGTATATCTATAGATATGTCAATTTTATTTTTTCATGAAATAACTCTTTTAGCTATTTAAATTCCATTGACAGCTTTTATATACACAGATACAAAGAATTCACTTGCCATGATTTTCTCAATCATTCTCCCCTTAGCAGCAATTACACTTTTGCATGCCTTTCTTCACTGTAAACGTGAGGAAGCAGTGTGGTGTCTCTTCCTGTGAGTCCCACTATGGAAGCCTCACATGACCTCAAGTAACCTTCAAGATCTCCTCATGGCCCTGCCTCTAAGCACCAAACCAATACAGCTAGAACTTCAAACTATGAATCTGAAGTGGAGAACATAAGCATTCAGTCTGTAAGGATCCTGATTTACCCAGTCTGTGTCAAAAATTGTCTTCATTATTTTCCCATTTCTCTTTCCAAGTGAACTTTAAATTCATTTTTAAAAAATATATTTATTGGTACAGGGTCTTGCCACACAGCTCGAAGTCCTAGTGATCTTCCTGTTTCAGCATCCCCAGTGCTGAAGTTACAGGCGTGCATACCACACCTGGTTCGGGGCTAGCAGGGCAAGTCCAAAACTCCAGAGCCTCATAACATGCAGTATCAGGGCTCAAACCCAGGTGCTTGAGCTTGTCAGGTGGGTGCTTAGACCACTGAGCTATCTCCACAGCCCCTAAATTCACTTTTTAAAGCTTTATGCTGTGTTGTGTGAAATAAAAAACACACCGGAAGTTTCATCTTGATCATGCTAAAAATATACATTTTGTAGGTAAAATTACACTGTTTTACACCATTTAATCATAAGGCTTATTTTCTGTCCTGATATAGTTTTGCATTAAAAAAATGATTTGGGTCTTACACATTTGCAATAACATTATTTCAAGGTACATTAATTAATTTAATAGTAAATTATTGGGTACTTTTCTGTTTAATATCTCACTATGTAAAATATTAATAAGTTCCATATGTATCTTTTATAATGGAAGGCACTGTTGAACTTTATTTGCAAAAGACTTTAATGATTTACTATGATACTTACAAATAATAATACCTTTATACTATTTTGTCACAATTAAAATTATTATACTCAATCACTATCTTATTGGAATATCAAAAACTACTTGAATTATTTCAAATATTGTGGGTTCTATAATTATGAGGATCTTGACCTTTCTTCACTTTATTAGAAATATTTTGTATTAAGTGATATAATATTTTCTGATAGGTTTAGATTTATTGAGGAATTTTACATTCTTAGTTTGAATTCCAATTGTTTGTGCTCGTTCAATATGGTAACATTAAAACTTTATTTTTAAATATATTGATTTCAGTTTCACGTGTGAAATTAGTCAAATATTTCCATTTCTCCATTATCCTTCTTATAATTCAATATCATAATCATGTTGGATTCATAGAAACAATTGAGAATCAATTAATCTTCACAAAAGATTACTGCATTCTCTGTGCCCTATTATCTTTCTAAGCATATTGCACATTGAAATCTCTTCAGTCTTAACTGTCACCTCTGCCATTTTCCTTGACAAGTAGGTAAATTCTTAACGTTGTTTTGCAACTGAGTAATTCTGTCACATCAAATGTGTATTCTATCATAGTCACTATTTTCTCATGTTATCACTTGGTGAGTAATAGTATGAATTTGAGGACTTGTTTATACTTTAGCTTTATTTTTTAAGAAGAATATAAGGAAAGTATCTCCTGAGCTGTAAACTATATGTAGAATTATCTTTCTTTTATTTTGACTTAGTCTTGATATGTAGTTCAGGATGGCTTTGAATTCACTGCATAGCCCCACCTGGCCATGAAATAATAATGATCCTCTTGCGTCAGCCTCCCGAGTGCTGGGATTGCAAGCATGTGCTACCATGCCTCGCTTTGTAGAAATTCTTACTGCTTCTTTAACATTTAAAATAAAGTACTGGATTTTTGAGCCGCATATTTTCCATCTCATTTTCTTTACATGTTTCTCCAATATAGTCT
>NW_004524635.1:2080257-2092442 GCF_000260255.1 Octodon degus
TTAAATTGTTATTTCAATTGCAATTGAGATTTCAATTGAGGAAAGTTTCTTTTCCTCTCTCTCAGCTGACCTCTCTCTACATATATATATAGAGAGAGAGAGAGAGAAAAAAAAGAGAAAGAAGGAAAGAGAGAGAGAGAGAGAGTACAAATGTATATATACTACAGATATTGCAGTACTAAATTTAAGAAATAATGAGATTAATACAAGTTTCATTTGACCTCTACAATTACAAGATGTACTCAAAGTGGTGGTCATGAGCTTCCAGTTTATTTATTAGTATGTGAACTGCTGCTTACATAACCTTGGCCATTGAGATTGCTGCACATGCAGTTTGAATTTTTTCTCTAAGGGCTGGCTGGCAGTGTTGTGAGTTTTCTGTAGTATATGAAGGTAACACCATCTTTTGAAAACCATCATACAGCTTTTCTTTTCCTGATATATCTCATAAATATATGATATATTTTTTCATGTAAATGAAACCATGTAATATTTAAATTTGTGTGTCTGAGTTACTTCACTTAATGTTATAGTGTCAAGGCTTACCTGCTCTCCTACAAATGACTCCAGTTGGCCTTGCATCTCAGAGCAGCACTCTACTGCGTATACATATCACCTCTTCTTGAAATCAACATGGCTAGGTGAGTTTCAAAATAAAAAAAAAATTGAGTTTTCTGTATTTTGCATGACCAGTTTTATGATTCACAAGCTTAAGTAGATAGGAAGATATCAGGTAGAAAAAGACAATAGTGGCACAGAATTTTACTTCCACTAAAAATGCTTTCTATATTTGATAGAAATTATAAAGAATGGGCCTTAATTGTGTTCTTATCATGACAGATTTTGCCAATGACTTCTAGTGATTTAATTACTTCTGGGCCAAAAATTCCATAGGAAAATAATAATTAAAGAGGTGACTTTAGGTAGCAGCTGATGTGATTGTCCTAGCTCCAGTTCTTCATAAAGTTCTTTTTTTCATTGTCTGCTTCAATTTCTTCTCCACCCTCAAACATAATACTAATGAGTCAAAGCAACACATCTCATCTCCATTGATCTGAAATTATTTGAAAATACAATAAGGAGGCAGAAGCTCTCTTAAGTGTGTTCACTTAACTTTACCATTTTATATTTTGCACAAATACTAACTCATATTTTTATATTATAAATTTCTCCAAAGAAGGTCTACAGAAATGCCCCATGACTGATCCTAGTTATTATATTCTTCATTTTTGTGTGATGTGTCATTATAGTTTCATTACTTTGGAGAGATAGCCCCATTATAAGAGCAACCAGGAGTCAGAAATACATTGAAAACCTTTGCTACTTTTGATTAAACTCTAACTATGTCCTTGGCTGACCTCATTTTGTGATCACATGAATCTCTAATTTAGTCTTTCTCGCTCTGTCCATAAGATTTTAATAAATTATACATTTCCCTTTTAATTTAGAAACTTCAGATATTCTTTTTCCAGAAACTGAGTCTGATCCTTTCCTCTGAACCAATATAATAAATTGGTTTTTGGTCAGTGATGTTCTCTTAGCAGTTATTCTACAACTGTTCATAACTGCTGTCTCCAGCACATTCAAGCTCAGTATAAACTAGGATTAAGTTCTCCAGAGGATAAATATGTATTTGAGGCTCCCATGTCATCTTTTCTGCCAAGTGAGTGCTATCTGCCCTTTTCCCATAAGTATTCCACAGCTTGGCATGACCCCCTAGTTTTCACTGCTCCATACTGGCCAAGATTTCCAAAGTATGGTCCCAAGAACACCCGTGTCACCTTCACCATCAGCATTATTAGGTACCTTTCTACAAATAAATGTGAAACCTTGGCCCCATTCCTGAACCACTGGCTCAGAGACTCACGGGTGAGAGCAGCAACATAGTTTAACAGTACCGCCAGCGGCTTTGGTCGACACTGATGGCTAAAGCACTTGGCTAAGGCAGTGACAGTGAGCCTACTGGAGCTTTCAATGATATAAACTGCCCGCTGTAGCACACATGCCATCGGTGTGCCACCACCAGCCTATTGGTTCTCCTGCATGTTTCTCCTACTTCCTACATATTTAGGCATGTAGCCTTTGTTAGGTTTTAAGTCACTGGCTTTTCCTCCGCAGGCCTGGTAATTCTATCCTTCCAAGGATATAGCACTTATTAGTAGTACACGTGTGCTACATGTAACAGTTACATTAACTGTGGGGAGTCTGTATGTGTTCATAATGCAGCTTACTCCCTTTTTTTGTCCCTTTCCTTTTCCTTTACTCCCCACTCTCATCATTTTTAATTTATTATATTCTCTTAAGTGTTTGTAGAAATGTTGAATATGTACATTAAAGATACCTTGAGGCTCTCTAAATACAATTTTGATTCTACATCATTAGGTGATTCTGTTACTACTCTATACTGTGACATAAAACACTTTTGTTGAATAGGTGTAAGAAATAAATCTGTTTCAGAAAACTACAAAAACCGGTTCTACTCAGTAGAAAATAGAAGGCAATTTCCATCTCCACACCTTACTTCTCTTATTGGTGTTCCTTGATACATCTCCCTTCTAATGGGCTCTAGCGTTTAGGCACACTTTTCTGCATCTTTCCTACCTGATCTCTCCTGATAAGAAAACTGCTCTTGGGATCTAATTCTTATTTCATTGTTGAAGAATGCATACATTTTCCCCTTTTCATCATGATCTTAAGTAGCTAGGTAAGTTGATACATTGTCTTAAGCTCTCAAGGCAAAAGTAAGTCAAATAAAAGAACGCATGAAATTTGGAATCACACAAGGCAAGATTTCAACTCTGGTACCAATAATTACCAACTCTTTGCTGATGTGTGTGCTGTGGAAATCTCTAAGCACCTGCTTTCTTAATCACAAAGAAAGAAGTTGATGCAAAATTGTAGATTGTTGTAATATCTCAAAATAAGTAGGTAAAATATCAAGACAGTAAGAAACCAGTTTATTTTTTATTATGGTCTTATTAAATTATAAAGCTTCCACCTGTTACCCCCATTAGATATCCTTTGTGTTTAAAAGAACACTTACTACATTAATTCAAGATACCTGGCTTTGATCACAGGATGAGAATAAGATTTTCTCTATTCATACACAACCACACAAATCTTTCACTATAGGACCATAATTGATTTTAAAAATTTGATTATGCACCATTAATTTCTACTATTATTAGCAGGAAAACACTGTTTCTATAAATGGAAAAGTCATCCTGCTGGCTATAACAATAACTGTGTTTGGAATTATATAGTATTGACAACAATTAATTCTTTCTCTACACTTGAATATCTGTGTAGACTTGGCCATCTTTCAGACCATGGATAAATTACAGTAAAATAGTACTTAAATGTTCCGGATATGTTAGAATATAATTTTTGCACTAAATAAGTTTTATTTTCTAGAAAAAATTTTGAATTTTGATGTGAATGCATGGGATTTGGGATAGACTACATAACATTCATACAGTAGGAAGAGAAATTGATGACAGCCTGCCTTACATGCATCTTTTTTTTTTTTTTTTAGCTGAGCTCAGCGGTAGCATGTACTCTCATCTTTAAGTATGTGCGTATGTGCACCGAGGTGGGGAGAGAAACGGGTTTTTAAAGCTGAAAACTGTAAAGGGGGAGGTCTTGTGACTTGAGCACAAGGGAATGCAGCACAGGGGTCAGCGTCCACTCATGGGAAACACCTTACATTCTTTTAATATGTGGTTACAATTTTCAGGAACAAATAATTAATTTTTATGGCATGGTGTTGATCACAAGATGTCACAAAAAGATACCAAGGTAATTTTGGGAATGAGGAGTTATCCTTAGAACAGAGAGTTATTACCTTAGGATATGGGGCTGATCACAGGAAACATTGTGTAGACTGCTTTTAACAATCTGTCGCTCAGAACAAAGGAATATTTTGAACATTAACAAAATTATGTTCAGAAGCCAGACGGATGACTTGAGCCACAAAGATGAAGTCCAAGTTGTCAGTTTATGCCAAACAGTCCTCATTAATAAAGTTACAGTGGAAACATACAGAGGTGTATAGTAGAATGGCTATTCTGGTTACAAAATGGAGTCAATCACATAGGTTATAACAGAAATGCACAGAGCTGTATAACAAAATAGCTGTTCTAGTTACCAAGTGGAGACAGTTACATAGGTTATAACACTGGAAAAGATTTAAACTTGAAGCTCACAGGTAAAACCTATATTCATCATCTAGCAATCAAATTTTACATATTGGCAAAAACACATTACTTTAAGGCTGACAAAAATCTTTTTACTCTTAACGTGTAACACACAGATGTAAATTATTTCCTTGACAGCCATTCTAGAACATAAGTGGCTGCCTCAGCCTAATTTCTGAAGGCGTGACTCATTAAGTTGCTCTACTGAAAAGCTCAGGTAGAATTCCTAGTTTACTGGCAGAAAGAGAAGGGAAAAGGTACAATAGGTCAGTAGAGCTCTTTCAGTAGTCAAGAACTGTTACTGACCTAATGTCATTTCGCTGGCAAAAGGAGTCACATGTTTCATAGGCATGTATATTTCCTAAGTCTGAACTAGATTTTTTTTTTTTTTTTTTTTTGGAGCGGGGGGGAGCTGGGGATTGAACTCAGGCCCTTGCGCTTGCCAGGGAAGCACTTATTCCACTGAGCCATCTACCTGGCCCTTGAACTGGATTTAAAAATCCCATTTGTCAGAAATTTAAATAAAATTTACTAGAAGGCTTATAAACATTTTTTCTAGCACTAATGTCTAAAGTCAAGCAAGGAATATCAGTACATTTAGCAACCAATTCGAATGCAATGCAAACAAATACAAAACAGTCATAAAATGTCCCATTAAAGCAACATCATAACCTTAAAACATTTCCATGTTTTAGTTTAGATTTGCCAACACATTTTGACCAACATTTTAACAACTGCATAATGAATTTATCTGTGGATTGGGTGGCAGGCAGAACGAGAGGGTCTTGAGGGTGATGGTCGGGGGTCACAGCTGCTTCTTTATCAGTTGGAACTGCCAGTGTGACCATGTGGAACTGGTTGGTCCTACGGGGATGGCGTCCAGAACAGCAAACTTTGAGCCATTTCAGAAGTTCACAGACAAGATCAATCCAAGCCCGAATGTATGCGACCCAGTCAGGGTGTCCCAGATTTCCAAAGATGACCTTCCGGACCGGTAAGAACTTACAGACGGCTCAGAGTTGAATGATAAAATTTGTTAAGTTTTCGGAGACCACCTTGGGACCAGAAAGTCTCCCCGGGGAAGTGGTTCCTCAGACTGATCCCCAGTAAAGGGGATCCCAGACAAGCACCCAAATGTTATGGGTCACTCAGAATAGGAACCAGATCAGCCAGATTGGAATTTGGAAAGCTGTTTATTACTGAGCTCAGGACCCCTGGTCTGCTCTCACACAGGAGAAGACCGAAAGGCCCTTACATGCATCTTAAGACCATGACTTGCTTCTACTGAAAATAAACCAAATCAAATAAAATGAATAAAAATAAATGTATATACCAAAGTGAGAATGGACATACATATATGTACATTGCTCAGATCTTCAAACTGTTACAATAAAAGTGCGTCTAAGAGCACTTAAGCACAAGAAGCATCTGTCATCAGTATGAACTAACCTAGAATTAAAAGGGCGGTCTTGAATCTTTCGTGGCTTAAGAAATACGAACATGAGGGGAAAATGCATCACATTTTATTACTCTGAATATCTCACAGACTCACTTCAGATGTGTAAGTGTCATATTTAGGAGTCGCTAACACTTCTTGTCACCTTTTCAACAGTCCCAAAAAGTCATAACCTTTCAAGATTGTGGTCACAGAAAGTGGCCAGCTTTACTCTACTGAGTTTCCCAGATAGAAAATCAAGGCTAATCCTTGAAAAGCCTTGCTGTTAGCTAATGGAAACAGAAGGAGTAGATACAGAACAGTCTGTTCAGTAAATGCTGTTTCAAACAGTAGATATCCACAAGGAGATGAGTCAAATTAGACCCTTATGCCATCTACAAAGTTAACTACCAATGTACTGAAGATTTTAATCTAAGAATGAGTCGAAGTATAGAACGGTTCTGTAACATTGCTCAGGACAGTTTTGGATATGATCCCTGAGGCTAGGTGACAAAAGAAAAAAAAATGGACAGATGGAACTAAAGCAAACTAAAAAAGCTTTTGGACAACAACAACAAATAATGCATAGTGAAGAGACAATCTATGGAATAGGGGAAAATATTTGTAAAGTGCACATCTGAAGAAGTATTAACGTCTAGAATGTATAAAGCACTTGGCTAAATAGCAAGAAAATGAAAAATCTGACTTCAAACTGGGTTAATGACAGAACCACTTCTCAAAAGATGAATAAAGAGTTTGAGAGATGTTGAGTAATGAATTCAAAATATTATTTAAGAAGAACATGTCTATTATACGACACGGTGACTATAGTTAGAAACAATGCACTGTGCTCTAGGACATTATTAGGAAAATAAATTTTAATTATTTCACCATAGTAAATAAGTATGTAAGGTAATTCATAATTCAATTAATTGGAGTTAGTCATATCACAGTAACATGTATTTTAAAATATCATGTAATGCACTGTATGATTTTTATCCCCTAAAATCAATTCCAAAGAATATTAATAAATTATTTTAGTGGGCAAAGGGTAAAAAATGTCTATGCAGAATTGCTCAGGACTTCAAAAGAGATCTGCGCTTGCAGGGCACAGCTATAGTGCTTTCAGGAGGCAAGTGAGGCCTATCCGGTTGGCCTATTTGAAGATGCCAACTTGTGTGTCACCCATGTCATACGTGAGACAATTATACCAAAAGGTATCCTGCTAGCACGGGGTAAAGAGGAGAACACGCTTAACAGTCCGCTGTGGTGGGAAGAATTGCATTCTCAATTTCTTCCTGTTATTGGTAGTTCCAAATGTAAAATATCTTATTTCCATGGGTTCCAAAGGTACCTAAGTACAGACTGCAAGTGGAAAATGGGACCAGAGGTCAGTAATTGGCAGTTTTTCCATTTTCATTAGTGTACTTTTAGTCTTCATAGGGGAATATAAAGCGTTAATACAAGTCAAAATGTTTTAGTGAACAAGTTTTGGCAGTCCAGCATTATAACAATTATAAATAACCCTGTTAAATTTTTCTGGATAATTCCAGCATTCAGAATTTTTAAAAACAAGTAAATTTCTTATGGTGTAGCAGCTAAATGGCCTTTGTAGCATTGTTTATCATACAGTAGGTTCCAACTAGCCACTATACTTTTCTGCATTGTCTTATATGCTAGCACATTTTTAATACTGTCTTTCTGTGATGTTCCTGTAAGTTTGCTATTAAAATATATTAAACTATTTTTTAAAAGTCTATACAATTACTAACCAAATTAAGATGTGAAATATTAAAAGTAAAGTTGAATCTTCTACTGTGATTTATTCCTTACCACTCTATCCAGATGAATGCTTTATGAACTTACAGCACATTATTTCAAGCTAGGGAACATGATCTAAGTATATCATAGACCAATATATATTATTAACTTGCATATTTTAAACTTTATTTATTAAATTTTTATTTACTCAAAGTATCCTACTGCATGTGTTCTTTTTTTTTCAAAATTTTATTGATAAACAGATAGCAATGAGACAGTTTCAAATCAAATCGGAAGTACAGATTCAACAAGTAACACACTGCATATGTTCTTCTTAGTGGTTAATTGCTGTACAAGATGCGGACTTGAGATCCTATTTACAAACACCATTAGAACAAATCATTCTACTCATTAAGAGAATGCAACTATATATCTAACCTAACCATTTTGAATACACAGATACAAAATGGACATTCATAGGTATACCCCATTTTTTCTAAGTTCCGTTATTGAATATTATAGGTGTGTAAACTCAGCAAAATATTCTAAAAGAGTCCAGTAGCCCATAATAGCATTGGGTCTTCTGTTTAACTGGCAATGTCAGAAATTATTGACCTGAGTCTCCCACAGCTCAACATAACAGCATGGCTTTACTTTCTATATTTCGTCTTCATACTTTTCTACTGGATGGTTAAGACCAAGGTAAAGCACAACCTGTGCAACAAGAGTTGTAGCTTTTTGGTCTAACAAGGTCAGTGAAATCCCCTCAGGATTTATCCTGAGATCCTGTACCTCAGATTGTAGAACCCCCCTGTCAGTGCAGCCATGTGGATGAGTCACGGCCATTGCTTGGCCAATGTGCTCTCTGTGAAAGCCTGAGAGAGTGTTTTCTCCCCATGTGACTCTCCTTAGGCACACTCTACGTCATTGATCACTTTCCTCTTTGGCCCCATAATCTTTTGATCAGAAAATTTGGGACACTACCGAGGTACATGATGTTACAGTACAAGTTCTCATATGTCCTAAGTCTTATTTGAATTAGAAGGTTAGGGCCAAAATGTTGGCTTTCCTTGCAGCCCTCTTTTTTCTCTAATTTTGGTCTGAAAACTTAGGTTGCTAACCATCCAGAAGACAAGCTTATTGTTATTATCAAAGGATTTAGGCTATTAAGCTTAACCTCACTATCTCACTGCATTTCAAACATCTTAGGCATAAAAAGGAACAGGTATTTTCCATCAAGTATTGATATGTTGAACTTTAAGTCCCTACATAATATGATAATAAAACATTTAAAAGTTAGATAATATTTTAAAAATAGGTTAAAGAATTATATGCTTCTCATGTTTGCACATGCATGTGTTCTTTTTAGCTTTTTTTGTTATTGTGGTTTTTAAATTCTTTTCTGTTCTACTGCTTAGAAATCTTGTTTCACTACTATACTTGTTTCACTAGTATATATATCTTGTACTTCACTGTTTAACTGGAGTACACACTTCATCATTTATTCATTCTCTCAACTACTCACATTTATATTGTTTGAAGTTTTGTATTTTGTAAACAATACATGTATGAAATGTCTTCTTTTATGTCCATGTACACATAGCCTGACATTTTTCTAAACACAAAAATAGATTCACATTTTCAGACTTTAAGGATATGGATTTTCAATTTCATTATTTGATAAATTCATCTCCAAAATTGTTTGGGAAAATCCTACCACTCACCAGCTACCTGAGAGAGGTTGCATTTCTCCTATCTGTATCACCACCTATACACTGTCGTGATTAAAAAAAAAAATGTTTCCGACTTCTGAGTTGCTTTCTTATTGTGATTTTAATTTATATGTAATGTGTAATAAAGCCATAAATAATTTATATGTAAATATATATAAGCATGATATAAATTTATATCTTCACTGTGAATTGCCTACTGACTGGTTTACATTGCTCCATGGTGGTATGTGCAGTTTATATTTATGTGTGGGCCTTTCCTCAGGGTAAGTACTACAGTTTTATGATAACATTTATTCTATACCTTATACAGTTTTGGTTAGTTTTATGCTCTTTGTTTTTCTATTAAGTTTAAAATTTCAATTCAGATAGAACAATTTCTTGAGTTTTTAATTGGGTTACAATAAAATTGTACACTAATTTGGAGAGAAATAAGATTTCCACCATCTGCACGTGGATCTATCTTATTTGCATGTGGATCTATCTCTGTTCATATATTTTCTAATTCCTTTTCCTATTAGTTTTAGTATTTTCTTTTAAGGTTACATGTGTCATTCATCAAAGTCATTCTTATTACTTAATACTTTTTTTATTTTTAGTAGAAGTCTAAATTGTTCATCTTATTTCTCTACCAAAAGAAAAAAAAAAAAAGTAAGTCTTACAGTATCTATGATAAGTGAAAAGGTCTAAAATTTTAATTATTTCTTGAATCCAAATTTGAAAAGTGAAGATTAATCTTCTTTGTTATTGTTGCTAACTTCATTGTGTTTTGATCAGAACAAGATCTGTGCATGTTAATACTTTGATGGTTATTAAAATTGGCTGCCACACACAAAAAGCCAATTTCCCTTCACTTTTCATTCCCTTCTCTGGGGATAGCAAGGTAACATGGGTTTAACATTGCTAAGGACGAGAAGCACCCTTCCTTGTCTCCCCTGCGTTAGCATTGCCAGGAGTGCTCTGCTGTAGATCGGTGGATTTAAAGCTCTTATTTTGCACGTGCTCTAGAGCTTTTTTCTTTCCTTTCAACACTGGGGATTGAATCGAGGGCCTTCACACCAACCTAAAACTTCAATTGTTTTCTTTTTTACTTTTATTTGAGACAAGGTCTTCCTAAGTCACTAAACTGGGCTCAATCACGTGATCTTACTGCCTCAGACCTACATACTGCTGAGCTGTGTGCATACGCCAGGCTCATGCTGTGGAATCTGTAGTCTGCTCCAATTCTATTTCCATAAACACAGGGCCTGTTAAAGCAACAATCTAGAGCACGAACAAAGGAAAAACTTAAAATCCACTAACCTACCGCAAAGCACTCCTGGCTAAGCTAAGGCAGGGAGGCAAGGAACTGTGCTCTCAGAGACCTGCTTGCATGCCTGCAAGGTGTGTCCAGTCGGAAACTCTTTATATCTCTTGCATCATTCATTTTTGATCATTGTTTTCTTTGACTCTTGTCAACTTGTCTAAGAATGGAATACGATTTGTAAAACATATTCTACCTTGATTTCATTAGCTTTTCTGTCCCAGGAGAGTTCATCTAATTAACAACATTGCTATAAGTAAAGTCAAACAATTAGTCTTGTTTTTCATGTTATATAGAAATAATATATTTTCGGATAGAAAAGCACATGACCACAATTAGTCGCTATGCTGTTTCTTCCTTTCCAGGGCTCTGGATCCACATAGATTTTTACCCTTTATAAAAGTTATAGTATAAGACACGTTGATATTAATCTCCCTCCAAATACTTCCCTCACATCAAACACACTCATCTCATCATTCTTATCACTTTCTGAAACAGTTCTGGAAGTTCTCTTTCATGAGCCTCTATGGGTGTGCTGTGTAGCCAACTTAGTGTCTTGAATTGATTCAAGGTATTTACCTTGCAGGGTTATTTTGACCTTAGGTCAGAACAAAAAGCCACATGGTGCCAGACTTGGTGAACAAAGGGGTGAAGAGGACTGTACTGATCACACAAGCCTGCCTCCATGCTGCATGGAATATGATTTGTAAATAATGCTGTGTGGCATGCAGCGGCAGCATCTGCCATATTTTTTAAGTCGCACTTTGTAAAGGAACTCAGCAATCAAGAACTTCTTCAGAAAGTATGTTTGAAGTGAGAGACAGAATATCCAGAGGGGGATTAATGGCAGTGTGCTATTTCTTTTTTTGGGGGAGGGGGTGGGGAGGATCTACAGGGTGTTCAGGATCTCACTACTAGATTGGATTTGTAGTGATCTGCCTGTTTTCAGCCTCCCAAGAGTTGGGATTACAGGCACGTGCCACCAGGCCCAGTCTCAATTGCTGTCTCAGGGTGCCCCGGGGGCGGGGCCAGCACAGCAGGCCTGGGGATTGAACCCCCAGCCCTGGCACCTGTTTGCAGGCACTTTAATCTGCTGAGCTATTTGGCCAGCCCTTCATTCAAATTTTGTGATAGTCTATTATTGTGTCACTCCCTGACTCATTGTAGCAGGTAATCCCCAAAACAGTTAAGTCCAATGTTGTTAGAAAGACAAGTTAACTTAAAAAAATGGGGGGGGGAGATAAAATATCCCTCCCAAGCCTATGAGAATTCATCTGAACAGCATCTAGTAGAGAAGAATGATAATACAGTTGAGGAAAAAAAAAAATGAACATTAAGAAAGCATTTGCCAGGGCTGTAGAGATAGCTCAGAGGTCTAAGCACCTGCCCTGGAAGTGCAGACCTGGGTTTGATACTGGGACCCACATGGTGTGCTAGCTCTGGAAACCCAAGGGCATCATGCCATCCCAGAAATCAGGTGTGGTGGCTCATGCTTGTAATGCCAGTTCTAAAAAGACTGAGACATGAAGATTAGTATGAGTCTGAATTACATAGCGAGATCCTGTATCAACAACAAAAATAAATTTAAATAAAGAAAGCATTTGCTTTGTGTTCTCAATAAAATCTAATATGCTATCATACATGAATACAGATATTATGAAGTGATAAAAAGAGATTAAAGAAAGTTGTCTAAAGAGAAGGGTGAAATTTAATGTGAGCTTGAGGAAGTAGCAGTATAGAGATATGTTCTTTTATTTTTT
>NW_004524635.1:2092771-2097535 GCF_000260255.1 Octodon degus
AGGTCTTACATGCCTGGATGTGTCAAGAGAGAAAATAAGGGATAAAATATCCCTCCCAAGCCTATGAGAATTCATCTGAACAGCAACTAGTAGAGAAGAATGATAATACAGGTGAGGAAAAAAATAGATAAACATTAAGAAAGCATTTGCCAGGGCTGTGGAGATAGCTCTAAGCACCTGCCTTGGTGTTTGTCATTGATAAGAAAACTATTAAAGCCAGAATTATGAACATTCTTCTCTTTATTTATTTCTTTTTGGAACTAGGAATCAAACTCAGGACCTTGTGCTTTCTAGGCAGGTACCATGCCAGTGAGTTAAATGTTCTTTTAAGGAAAAAATAGTAGGTATAGTTACAAATTTTCTTAATGTGCAATCATTGTCCAAAATAGGGGAAGTAATCAAAATAGGTTCCAGAAGAAGTGATGTGCGTACATCACAAACCATAGAAAAGACTAAAATATGAAAATGTTATCTCCAAAAAGGGTCCTAGCTTCAGAAATATATAAATGTTATTTATTTTAAAATTTCTAGTGTGTAAGGAGGACAATCTCCATTACAATATTAGCAAGCATTGAAATAAATACTAGAAAACAATCCAAGAAAAGAAATTATGCATGTATATTAGCTAATATATATAATTCAAGAATCTTAAAACAATTTTAATTCAGTATAATACAAATTATGAAAAAAATTTCGATGTGTAATATATACATGTTAAATCACAAAGTATAATGTTGTTATGTTCAAAACACATTTCTAATTTAACATAGTCCCTTGGGAAGTGCGTGTTAGAGGTATGATGCTTTTGAAAAGACAAAAATCTGCCAGCCCTCAGCATTTTCCCTGAAAATTGTAAGATATGACTGAAAAGTACAATGAATGTTTACAATTTTAAAAATGATTATTACAATAAAAAGCACATTGGGTCGGTCAAATAGCTCAGCTGATTAAAGTGCTTGTAAGCAGGTACAGGGGTCAAGGGTTGGATCCCCAGGCCTGCTGTGCTGGCCCTTCCTGTGGGGCGCACAGAGACAGTGATTGAGACTGGGCATGGTGGTATGCACCTGTAATCCCAGCTCTTGGGATGCTATAAACAGGCAGATTACTACATGTCCACTTTAGTAGTGAGACCCTGATCACCCTGTAGACCCTTCCCTAAAATACAAAAAAAAAACCCCAAAAAACAAAAAACCAACAACAACAACCCCCCCAAAACAAAACAAAACAAAACAAAACAAAACAACAAACACAGAAACTGAATGAGTTAAGCCAATAACAGCCTGATTTTATCCCATGTGTTTGGATTCTGTCTGTGCTGGGCTTTGCTTTGCATTATCAATCAGACACTAGGTCTGGTGGAGCCATCACCTTCAGGGCCAGGAGCCAGAAAACAGGAAAGGCAGAATGGAGAATGGTGACTTATGTTCTTAAAATTCTTTGCTCAGAAATGAGCACACTGCTGCTCATATTTCTTTGGCATAAGCAAATCCACACAACTATACCACATTTTAAGGAAGGCAAGAAGTACATTTCTGTCACATGCCCAGAAAGAATTAGAGAACTGGAAATAGCTATGAACAACTAATGACCACAACAATTGGTAATGCAGGTACACTACCTTTAAATTTTATTATTGTCACTTGTGCTTTGTGATAATCCTTTTATCATAAAACAAGACAAATTGTTAAACATATTTTAAAACATTATGTTTAGCACTACTTTTGTAATATGGTTCTTTTTAACTGAAGGAACGTACAATCTTCCTCTGTTTACTTCTTTTAATAATGGGAGGCGGATATTCCCTCAAATAATTTGAACACCTTCTTACCTTTTTCTCTTAGAAAATAAGGGTTGGAAGCCAAAATGGATCAGTAACCCAACCCCCAGCAGGAAAAGACCCTGTCCCATATTCATGCCTGCTTGCTAGATGACTCACTTCCCCATTTGGCACTGGATTTAATCAATTTTACCTGAGCAGTGGTGCTTGTAATCTCATTGGTTGAGCATTGTTTTGCCCCATCTCATGACCACCTAAGCAAGTTCCCATGTTCTCCACCACCTTAGACCCACCTCACAGCATGGTTTTATTCTATAAAATTCCCTGGAAGAGACAGCTTCCCTCCTGTCCCTCTTTTTGATAGGAGCTTTCTTTCCCTCTATAAATATTTGGCTCTTAAAAAAAGAAAACAATGGTGGAAAGCCATAGCATGCCCCATTACTTTTCCACATTTTCTTCTTAATTTGAATTCTGATGCCTATGCAGTAATGCAGAAACATGGGAAATGGAGATGGGTTATGTTTTTGATAGGCATATTTGTCAGAAGGGAGCTGTCTTTCATCATTCCTCACTCTCATTTATGCATAAAACACTTGCTCTTTAATTAGAAAGCTCTTTTTCTGTGGCACTTGCTCTTCTACTTCAGCACCCGCAGAAGTAGGATGTGACAGTTTGTGTCTATTTGCATCAGTTCTACCAGGTAAACAATATTAAAGCAATATTCTTATTTACTGAGGTTGATCTATCTTCCCTTGTGAATGAGCTGTCAATATTTCTGATATTCTATAGTTCCATTCAACCACCAATGCAAGGTGAGTGGGTGTGAGATATGTCTGATGGAGAGAGAGATTTACTAATTAATAGGTAATGGAATAAGAGGTTCATAGCAGGTTTAGACATAAAGACAAAGAGCTAGAGTAAGAATGTTAGATATAATATTTGGGAGAATCACTCCTGTTCTCAAGGCATTTGAGCATATCAGATGTAAATACAAGGTTTCCGGTCATATTCACAGAACTTCTGTACGCAGGTGCATGAGAATATCAAGAAGATGGAGATGATGAAACCATTGGTGGTCTGCAGATGGAATTCAATGTGCAAATCAGTTGAACGAACTGAAACCGTTTTTTCCTAAAGACTGGAGTTTGCCCTTCAAGGAGCTGAGGTTTCTGACCATGGAAGCTTAATCACTAAGAGTGGGACAAACAAGAAGACAAAAGGTGGGGAAGGTTGGGTAGGTAGGTGGTGTTTGAGAAAGAGCCAATTTAATTAAAGTAACTAGAACCAGAAAACAAAAATGAAATTTAGTCTGCAATAATGGATCAGAGTCATCATGCAGACTCACTTGAATGCCACAAAGACTTTAAATTTAGTAGCATAGATAATAGGCACTTTCATAAAAAAAAAAAAAAAAACAAAAACCCTGAAGTTTGGGAAAGCTATTGTATTGCAGATATAAGTATTGCAAACCTCCATGATAGCAGGGACTGAAAGTCAAATATTCTATCTGGAGATGAGAACCTGGGTGTATGACAAATCATAGTTATGTGAAGAATATGAAGTACTGCGTGTGCACATCCACGGCACAAACCCAATCACAGATGTGCAACATGTGGTACATATTGGCAAATCATAACATAAAAGGATTTATTGTAGACACAATTTCTTATGAGAGAGAGTGAGTGAGACAATTGATCTAGTGGTAAGAAGTAAGATATTTATTTGTGTGTTTAAAAACTCACATTCTTAGCATACCTTAGGTCTACTCTTACCACTTAATGAGAAAGAAAAACATATTCCTTTTTTGTGGTAATCTAAAATAGACAAATTTCTAGGCAAATCACATGAAGTGTCTATGTAAAGACACAACACTTTATGTGCAGGAAAGGCTTACGTTGTCATCAAATTTATATTTATTTCTAAGGGAAAATTTTTAAATGCTAAATCAGAAATTTTTAAAAAATTATTTATTTACTTACTTACTTATTGGATACAGGGTCTCCCTGTGCAGAGCAGGCTTATAATGATTCTCCTGTCTCAGCTTTCCCAACACTGGGATTACAGGTGTGTACCACCTCGCCTGGATTCCAGACCAGCTCGGGGTGGGGCCAGCACAGCACAAGGTACTGGAGGTGGAACCTGAGTCCTTGTGCTTGCCAAGCAGGAGCTTTGACTGCTGAACTGTCTATCTGGCCCCTAAATGAGAGTATTTAAAGTCAAAGTTAACTAGAATTTAAAAAATGATCTTTGAACTTGAATCAGATATTTTGCAAATATATAATCAAATGAAGTTTATAGTACACTGTGGACCTACAGAAGACATTTGTTTAGGTCAGGAGAAAAAGGAAGTAGGTGATTCAAAGCACTCACATATCATTCAACAGTCCTCTGTCGATCTGAAGAGTGCTGGGAACATCCTAAGGAATGCACATTATTTAAAGCACAAAGAAAATCTACTTCTAAGTGCAAACAATGCTGGACCAATTATTTAAGGAAACCATTTACTTAAACATATTTACATTATGTTTTATTATTCATTTTAAGTTACTATTCATCTAAGTGGAATTTCATAATTTAAAAAATCTTTCTCTTCTTCTCCCTCATATGAATTCTGTGACTTCTTATGTAAATTCCAAAACACTAGCATCATAGTTCACCATTTTAATTTAATAAATTATTTAAGGAAAATGAAAGACAGGGGAGGGTGGTAGAGAAGGAGAGAGAGAGAGAGAAAGACAGAGACAGAAAGACAGAGAGAGTGAGAATTGAATTTCATTAAGAATTTCTAGAGAACATAAAGAAAACTTTGTGGTAGAAAAATAGGAAGTCTAGGGGCCAGGGAGATGGCTCAGTAAAATAAGCGCTTCCCTGGCAAGCGCAAGGGCCTAAGTTCAATTCCTGGTTCAGGAAAAAGAAAGAAGAAAGAAGAAAGAAAGAAAGAAAGAGAGAGAGAGAGAGAGAGAGAGAGAGAGAGAGAGAGAGAGAGA
>NW_004524635.1:2097635-2100364 GCF_000260255.1 Octodon degus
AGGAAGGAAGGAAGGAAGGAAGGAAGGAAGGAAGGAAGGAAGGAAGGAAGGAAGGGAAGGAAGGAAGTCTAAAGATGGAGTATATGATCACTACAGACTGGTGCTGCTCAGAAGAGACAGAGACACCGGCAAGGTAAGGGAAAAGTCACTGAGGTGAGGTTTACTAAAAGGGAACTCATGTGACAGTTGCAACATTCTGACTAACCCACATCCTGGCAATGAGAAGCCATGTTGAAAATCAAACCTGAGCGCATTTACCACTGATTATCAAAAATACTACCACCCCATACGTGAACTTGAGGCCAATCTATTTTTCATATAAGGTTTCACTTTTCTACAAGCAACAAAAAAATAGCCAAGATATCTCTGAAGATTGTACATTAATCAATTTCAAAAGTTTGCTTAATTTGGGGAGGTTCCATCTGCATGCTGGTTAATCTCTGCACCACTGCTATAATCAAATGGGAAGCTATAACTGTGCTTTTTCCATTTTCTATATTTTTATCAAAATACTGCCAGAAAAGAAGTAATAGCCCAGAAAACTACACAGTGCAGCTCTGAGGGTGCCAAGATATTCTACTAATGGATTGAAATAACAAAGAGAAAGCAGGCCCTGTGTTAATTTGTAGGCTATTCACAATTTTAGAGAAGAGCACTACAATGTGTGAAGCAAGAATGTGTTAGTCCTTTCACGAGAAAGGCAACACCAACCCCCTTTCTTCTCTGCAGCTGCTTTTGCTTTAAATAAAATTGAGGGTTTGCTTATAATTATTTACTTTTCTTTGCCATGCACATTGAAAACTTTAATTATTCATGTGGTAATCCCTCCTATACTAACGGATTCAAAGGAAGAAGAAAAGCAAATATAAATAAAACACTTCTTGGATTTAAGAGGGCGTGACCTTGTCCCAGTTATTCACTTCTAAAGGTGAAAATAAGGACATCAGACTATTTTGGTCTAGGCTATATATAGAGGCAGTATTAATACAATTAGAAGGTCAAGCACATGTTCTATTCAAGTGTTGAAATATATAAGACAATTTAAAATGTGAAAATCTTGAAATATGAAGGACAGGCTCCCAGACAAATGATAGCCAGATCTGGAACAAAACTAAAAGTACATGTAGCCAGCTTTATTTTATTAAGAAAAAAAATTAGAAAGTCAGTGGTGAAGGTCAACCACTATGGTGATTAAACTAATTGATATATTGTGGTGTATATTTTGAAGGTTAGCCACCTGTCTGGAAAGAGTATTTTCCTTCTCTCTTCCATAATTAGTTTTAGAAAAATTGCTCTTTTCCCCTATTAGTTTATCCTCCTTACCTTTCTACTTCCATCCTGGCGCTTTATCATTCTGAACTAACGTTGAGGTACAAAAGAAGGTGGTGATGGCCAGCAGGGTGGAATTTTTGTGCCATTAAAAACTGATATTCTAAAGTCCAAAATAAATAGGGCAAAACCATAGAGGCTTGGTGTTTTCGTTGATGGGCCAGCATCTTCCACCAAAAGACTAAGTTAGTGGATAAAGGAACCTCAAAAAAACACTTCTACTATCTTAGACTTCACACTCTTTCAACTGCCATATCATATTTGTTTTCAAAGCATTCACTCACGATGTCTGGCCAATTGGATGACTGAATAATGTAGATGTTAAAATTATGCTGCATAGACAATTTCCTGGATATTTATCCCATTGTTACAAGTTTAAGGCATGAACAAAAGCAAGAAATTTAACTTGTCTGAGCTTCATTTTATTATAAGTAAGTCACAAAAATAATCTTTCCTTACATTGTGAGAATGATAGGAGCTGATACACAGACATGACTCTGCATAATTCTATTTATTGCTTAATCAAAATATTTGAAAATAGAATTGAGTGCTTATATTTTATAGATCCATTGCAATGTACTTAGAATCATTCACATTTTTTAACATTTATGGTATTTGTTTGTTTTCCTGTTGTAAATACTGTGACAAACCTCACAAATGAATTTCTGATTAGTTACCTAATACAAAATTCTAGAACTGTTGAGTTGCACAAATATCTTTTAAAGTAGTTTTATATGTACTATGAAATTTCTTCCTTAAGAGGGAAAATAAATTTAAAGTAATAGTCATCTTATCTTTCTCATCACTAAAATGTTTTCTCTAATGTTGTTGAAGTTTGTAGGTAAAAATTATGGTTTTTATTTAAAGTTCAACACTTTTTATTTCCCATTTTTATGCTAACATGGAATGTTCAATCACTTTTTTTAGCATTGCTGATTGATCTGAAAGTTCAGTTGTACATCATGTTTTTGTTCTGTTTGTCACATTCATTAGATACATATCTTTCAAAATTTTATTTTGTGCCTTATCCTTTAGATATTAAACAATTATTAAGTTTTTGAAATCAAATCTGTGACCATTTTCCTTTGTGTACTATATACAATGATTTGATGCATTGAATGTCATTACTATATCCAGATATAAATAATTAACTAAATACTAATGCTTTTATTTTGATATGAAACTTTTTAACTCATTTGTTTAAATGTGTACTGAGAATTTTAGTGTATTTTTCTTTCTTTTCTTAAATTGAATGCTTAAAAACCTGTATAAGTTGCTTTATATGTTGATATCTCCAACATACTGTCATTTTAATAAATGCATCCTCATATGTTGTTTTCATTTCTAATAGGACAAATTCTTTGGTCTCTTTAAAGGCCATATATATATACATACATATA
>NW_004524635.1:2100464-2108578 GCF_000260255.1 Octodon degus
ATATGTTCATTATGTTGACCAAATTTAGTTTTACATCAAAACCTATACAGAGAAAGTTAAATGCAAACATCAGGGGAAATCTTAATATATAAATGTAAAGTTTACAAATTATTATAGTCAGCCTGGAGAGTAAGACATTACATTAATTCTTTGTTATCTCATAACGTGACATAAATCTCGTCTTTTGAAAGTTTTGGAAAAGTAGATGATGCTACAAGAAAATGTGCTAATTTGACTAGTTTAGTCTCTATCAAGGTATGAAATCAGCACTTCCGGTATCACTAGCACACACCTACAACCTTCTTAGGTGGCATGCTTGCCTTTACTCTGATAAAGAATATTAGTTCTCACAAAAAATAGCCGAAAAGTGTACACTGCAATAGGCCATGGCCTGGGGCACTGCAGCACTATGGCTATCCATGCCTCAGCATGAGCCACCATTTTGGACCCTGCGTGAGAGTCTTTACACTGCCCATTCAAACTCCACTCACTCACGCAGTAAAAATGCCTGCATCTATTAGGAATGATTAATTTATCATCCAGAAAATTCAAAGTGTCTTTCTTCTAAGTTAAGGTCTTCCTTTGCTTGCTTAGTTACTGCTCTGATAATGAAATTCCCTTTTCAGAAACATTGAGAATGAATTAGTTATGTGCAACACTTCGCTAGTGAAAAATTCAGTAAAATCGTTTTTTAGCAGCTCCTATTCTGAAAGCATTCTGTTAGACTTTGGAGACACAAAATTAAATAAAAATGTTCATAAAAGGCAAAATTTCATAATCTCACTCAGATTATACACATCAACATTAATACTAAAATCCATTACAAATACATTTCTATTTACTCTGCTGAGGGAAAAAACTCATTAAAGACTATCAAATGCATGTCATATTTAACCTGCTTTGAAAGAAAAATTCACAATTCAGGATACTCAACAACTTCCTAGCAAATGGGGAAATTAAGTGAAGACAAATAAGTGTAATTGTATAATTTACAAGAATAAATTTGAAAGGGATGATGGTTGCTAGCAAAGTAGCTATAAACATAGGGTAGACTCAAATTGTTCTCAAGGGCTGTTACTATGGAAAACGATAGAAAAACATTGTTTAAACCATACCCAAAATGGCTTAGCCAAAAACTGGATATTTTGTTAACCTATATAATTTAAAAGCCCAGAATTAATTTTCATTTCAGGACTATCTGCATTCACAGATGAAAAGAATGTTCTCAGGACCCAGCCTCTTCTATTTCTCCAACCTTCTGTCCGTGTCCTCAGGTGGCTCTGTTCTTAGATATTTCCTCTTGTTCTGTTAGAGTCTTACAGAACATCCAACGAGGATTTTGTTCAGAATCCAACACTTTAGGAAATCTCTCTCTCTCTCTCTCTCTCTCTCTCTCTCTCTCTCTCTCTCTCTCTGTCTGTCTGTCTCTCTGTTTGATTCAGTTTTTTCAAGCATTTTCCTTATCATTCTCATTAACCAAACTTTTAACACAATCTTTACTATTGTTCTTTCCCACGGAAGTTAAAGAGTGATATTGTTAGCTTGGGATGAGGACCATGGCTGTCATGTGGAGAGACACAAATCACTGGAGCATCCATGATGCACTAACATTGTAAGAAACCTCCGACAATGCCATTGAGAACGTATGATCCAGTTGAAGTCCCATAGGCCCCAGTGTTAGGTAGAGCTAACTACATTTCATCCCTCAGCCAATCACCCAAGCCATGTAGATTAGCCAGGTCTGGACCATGTGCTGTCCTGCAGGTGAGAGCAGAAGAAAATGGCCCCACAGGAACCAAACAAAAATTGGGGAAAAAAAAAAACCTGTGCAATAATGGGAAATTCATAGTATTCCAAAGGGCAATGAATGAACATTAAGGTGAGGTGAAGAAAGGGTTAAGAAAACCCTTAAGAAAGGGTTAAGAAAGGGTTAGCAACCCATCACACCTGTGCTTGAAGAAAAGATTATGAAGGAACCATTGTGAAAGCAGAACGGAGAGAACGACTAGAAGAAACCAATATGGGTTATGGTGACAGGCTACAGTCACAGGTCAGATGATGAAAAGAGGGGGAACAAGCAGAAACAAAAGAGGCAGAACTTCTGAGATGGAGTAAACACCAGTTCGTTAGAGAAAATAAATGAAAAGTAGAATACAAGAAGTCTTATTTGAGCAGATAAGGCAATCACCAAAGAAAGCTATGCTGGGTAAATGAAAGGTGTGGAGAAATTTTAAAAACTTGTTTTATGGATATTCATTTATCCTTAGGCTCTTTAGGTAGAAATGACCATGAGGAAGCTGGAAATTCAGTTCTGGCAATTCACAGAGACATCAAGGTTGAAGTTATAGCAGGGGGACATTGATGTCACTTGAAAACTTGTAAGAGAATGAGAAGCATGCACAAAGGCCTGCTTAGACAGTATACAATACCCCATGGCAGAACTGTGGGGGGCATACTCTCTGGGCAGAGGATAAAAATACTGAGGAAAGATGAGAGGAGATAGGACATGGCAGGAATTCAAAATAGGAGACATTGTCCTACTGAAAATATTAACATTACAGAAGTTTGAGCTAAAGCATGATATTAAGTGGAATAGTTCTTTCTTTAATAGCCACATATAAGAATATATTGACTTATTTACATAAACATAATTAGGCCATAAATCAAGAATTAAACAATAGGGCCAAGAAAAGTGATTTTCTCCCAATAACCCTGATGCTATTGGAAATCCTGGGACCAGCAAGAGAGCTCAGCAGTCTAAAGTGCCTGCTTATCTCAATTAAATGTTTAAAAAAATAGGGCAATAAATGAAAACAAGAGACAGGAAAAAAATGTCACAGGACAGTCCTGTTACAATGCTGTGTATGGTTAGATTTCTTAATTTCTGTGTAAAATTATGTAATTTTTTATTCATATTTTTTCAAATTTTTAAAATTTTTTCTCCATATTCTGCAGGGAGTTAAAGTTTAACACATCACTACTTGATGGAAAATACTTGTTCCATGTTATATCTAAGATGTTTGATATTCAGACAGATAGTTAAGTTAAACAACTGCATATGTTGTAGGGTAAGAACAAGCTTCTCTTTCTGGATGGTTAACAACTTAAGTTTGCAGAACAAAAATCAGAGAAAAAGAAGGGCTGCAAGGACAGTCAACATTTTTGGCCCTCGCCTTCCAAAGTCAGTGAGGACTCAGGACATAGGAGAACCTATACTGTAACATTATGCAACTCAGTTGCATCCCAAATTTTCTGATCAAGGAGATTATGGGGCCATAGAGGAATGTGATTGATGATGTAGAGTGTGCCTAAGGAGAGTCACATGGAGAGAGAACATTCTCTCAGGCTTTCACAGAGAGCAAATTGGTCGAGCAACGGCCGTGACTCATCCACATGGCTGACACTCACAAAGGATCTACAAACTGCGGTATAGGGTTACAGGATAAATCCTAAGGGTCCCTGACTGATCTTATCAGATACAAAAGTTACATTTCTTGTTATATAGGACTTGCTTTATCTGTTCTTAACCATCTAGCAGAAAAGTATGAAAACAAAGTATAAACAGTAAAGCCACATTAATATGCTGAGCTGTAAAATGCTCAAGTCAACAACTTTGGACGTTGCCAGTCTTATGGAAAACCCACTACTATTATGGACTACTGGACTCTATTGGGAGATTCTGCTGGATTCAAGAACCTACAATATTTAAATGACAATGGAATGCCCTTCTCTGACAAAACTAACCAAAAATGGGATAGAAATGAATGACCCTTTTGTATCTGTATACTCAAAATTGTTAGGATAGATATACAGCTCCATTCTCTTAATTCAATGGACAGAAAAGTTTGTTATAATAGACAGGATATCATATCTGCATCTTGTACAGTGAATAACCACTAAGACAACAATATGCAATGTATTAATTATGTAAAATGTGCCAGCAGTTGTGAAACTGTCTCATTGATATTTGTTTCTCAATAAAAATCATTAAATAAATAAATAAATAAAGTGCTTGCTTAAGCAAGCGCAGAGATGGCAGCTCAATCCCCGGTCCCACATTCTGTGCCAGCTCCACCCCCAGGACTGGCTGAGCTGGCCACAAAAGAAAAAAAGGAAAAAAAGAAATATTACAGTGAATGAATAAAATACTGAAAAGCATTTGCTTTTGAGCTGACTATGGAGTCTGACCTGTGTTGATGTCTCACTTTTTGTATTTATATGAACCCTAGCATTTTATACTGATTCTATGACCATGCTTCTCACTGATAAATTTGATTACTACTACTATTTGCTATACAGGATTCCCTTTCATATTAATGAACAAGTTAAATAATTAACATAAAATGTGAAGTAGCGTGCCAGTACATCGGAATGCTCAATGTACTGTGGCTATTGTAATTTTTTATCTGAGAGGAAAAGTTCTGAAAAAATCACAGTGCTGAAAATGCTAATGGTAGGGAATAATTCATACAACTGAGTGCAAACGGAAGCAAAGATTGTATTGAGTGCCCAAGAGCAAAACACAAGCTTTAAGTAGTCAAAATGAAATTATTTATCCATATTAGAAGCAAGACTGAGAAATGGAAGAAATTTCAGGGAAAATTTGATGTGGGAAGGAAACCAAGAAAAGCGCTAACATCAGAAAATGTTGATTGATCAATAAAGAATCAGACAGGTTTGTCTCCAGCATGATGAAGAGGAGGTCAGAGGCTTGAAGTAAATGGAAAATTATGGGATAAGGGATGTGGAGAGTACACTAAAAGATAAATAATAAGTTGAGTATAAATGTTCCTGACTGAGAAAGGAGCCAGGATGAATTAGCACTGAGTGAGTTGGTGGTTGAAAAAACTGACCCACTGCCTGACTTTTTTTTTTAGCAGTACTTTGGAAGTAGAGGAAGGAGAAATAGACATTAAGTAGCAGGAATTGTCCAACATTATTAGAAATGGAAAACCAGAAGAAAATGTCCCAGGAAAATCTCAAATTTTGAGAGAAAGTAATCATAGTTTGCTAGACTGAGCATTGTTGAAGTTGTTAAGTCCTGTATGAAATAAAGACATCCTATAAAAAGTACAACAATTAGGAAAGTGGAGGTCGTGATGGCTATAGAGGTAAATTTCACTGGAGATGAGGCAAATGGACATTTGATAGCTTCAGTCAGAGAAAAACTATTCAAAGGTTAAGTTTTTGTGTGTACACTTTGGAAAAGAAAAATGCTTTCCTTCTAAAAGCATGAATAATTTCCTTACAAATGACCAAAGAGGTTACCTAAAATGCCTGCAGTATAGGCTTTTAAAAACTCTTCCATTTCATAAAATATGCCAAAAATTAGCATAAAGCAGGAGCTAAATTTATAACTATCATGCAGCTGCTCAATATAAACAGCATGGAAGACAATGGATGTTATTTTTAAAGGCATACAGGGAAAAAAATCCAAAGCTATTTTGTAGTCAAGTTTGTGATATATTATCTAGCACATTTGAAGTATAATCTAACTCAAAACTTTCTGTTGAATTAATAACTATCTTAAAACGTCACTATAAATAAATATGCAACTTAGTTAAACATTACAGAACTAAAGGACTGGCGAGATAGCTCAGCAGACTAAGTGCCTGCTTGGGCAAGCTCAGGGACCAGGGTTCAATCCCTAGCACTGAATGCGGCACCAGCCCCACCCCTGGGTGCACAGAGCTTGGGCATTGTGGTGCACATCTGTAATTCCAGTGCTGCAGAGGCTGAACACAGAAGGATCACTATGAGTCTGAGCTGCGTAGTGAGACTCCGTACCAAATACATTTAAAAAGTACTAAAACGTGTAGTATAATAAATAGTAAATAGTATCAATATTAAAGTAGGTTATCTGTGTTTATGAAATTATGGGTAAAATTAATACCAGTAACTTGGAAAAGAGAAAATACTGAGAAGCTGGGGAAAGGTGGCACTGGTCCCTAGGAACAATATTCTTCACATGTCATAAACGGGAAATGTCCCACTGCCATAAAAACAGAACCTCACTGTAGTATTTAAAGTCAGACATTTCTTAAGAGAATAGGATGAAAGTCACAGATCTTCTACTCAGAGAAACACAACGAAGTGTTCTCTATTGAAGCTCTTAAAATTGGATAGACATAGAGAAGACTGGCAGGCTCTTTGCTCAAGGATGACTTTTAAACTCATGAAAAAATGCAAGTATGCACAAATACAAATTCTTGCTCACAATGTCTGGAACCTATAGATCTTCCCCCAGGTCCTCATTTGTAGGTCCTCATTTTTTTAAATTCATAAACATTGACTCACAACCTTCTGTTGTGAAAAAACTTATATTCTCATGAAGTAATTTGATGATCTCTCATTGAAATATGCATAAAATTGTCTAATTCTAAAAGACAAGAGCAGATCTGGGACCAAAAAGCCACAGACAGCACAAAGCTATATTACAAGTGACACTATTTAATTCTGATGTGAAAGAGTTGGATATAAACTTATTTCAATTTGCTATTTTTTTAAGAATGATACCTTATTTGCATAATTTCCTTTTTTTTCGTTTTTATGCATTTGGTATAGGGTCTCACTATGGGGCTCAGCCTCATAGTGATCCTCCTGTTTTCAGCCTCCTCAGCACTGGGGTCATAGGCGTGCACTGCTACTCCCGGACTCAGTTGCTGGTTCAGAACCCTGGGGATGGGGCTGGCACCACATGTGATACCGGGGATTGAACCCTGGTCTCTGACCTTGCCAAAGCAGGCACTTAGTCTGCTAGGATATCTCACCAGCCCCTTACAATTTCCTTTAAGTATTGTAATATTGCATAAATTTTACCATAAAACACTTTACCATTTATTACTTTCAGAAATTTTATAATCAGAACTCTCCTTGATCCAAACAGGAAAGATACCTGCACTAAGACACCAAGCTTTGGAGGATTTGAAAATCATACTATATGTGCCCACAAGTTTCTAAAAGATAGTACATGCATGTGTGGTTGATGCAGAAGATGATGCTGTGTATATAGTAAACACCTTCTCTTATCAGTTAAACAAATGAAGTCCTAATGAAAACCCCTCCATACATCTCCTACCTTAGGTCCTCAAGACTAATAAGGACTACTTTTAAATATGCCAAAAATTAGCATATTTAAATATATTAATTTTAGCTGTTAGAAAAGATGAACACTGCTTTAGAGCTCAAGGAGGATTTGAGAAGGATGAAGGTTTAGTATCCCAGTAAGGGAAAAGACAAATTAATTTGTCCTGCACCTTTTCTTTCAGCCATCATGAATTCAGGTAATTTTTACATAAAGGATCATTTCCCTAATATTTCCTGACCTTATTTTTATTGATGTTCCAATTGGCAGTGTAGAGGTACTCACAAAGTAATGCCCAAATAATTCCAAATATGTCTAAATTATTTTTGTATGTTATAGTTAGGAGGAAATGTTTACTATACTAAGTAAATCATATCAGTCTTACAGTTACAATGTATACAAATATATTTGTGTAGAAGTAACATGCACTAAAGCATTTGTTGATTCTACATCTTGGCAATTAGATGGATATGAAACAGTACAATGAGAATTGTTCTTTCTATTAGAATACTAGAATATTAAAATACTAAAACTGATTTTAGAATGTTAGCTTTCTTTAAGGAATGTGATTTGGTTGTTCAATAATAATGTTAATAGTTTTTTCAGTTTATTTTTTATTAGCATATATTTGCAGTATATAATGATTACTTTCTTTGTAGGACTTGGCACATTTAACTATATCAATTCTTTTGTTGTCTCCTTAACCACTCTGTTCTCTCCATATTTTAAATGTCTTCCTAGTTTAAAAAGATCTATCTCCCTATTTCCTATCATTTATCTTTTATTTTCCTCTTATATTCTTTTATATGAGAAGCCATGTGATTTTTTAAGCTTATGTACCTGATTTATTTCACTTAACATTATGGTCTCAAGGAGAGTAAATTTTGGATCTTGTATAAATTAATTTTTCAATTTTTAGTATACCATTAATTTATATTGTATATGAAAATGTATTCATTTGATGACTTTAAATATAATACACTTTCCCTTTATTCCTAGTAATGTTTTACCACTTTCTTATCTATCTTTC
>NW_004524635.1:2108858-2118522 GCF_000260255.1 Octodon degus
GATCCACCTGTTTACAGCCTCCCAAGAGCTGTGATTACAGGCACGTGCCACCACACCCAGTCTCAATTGCCATCTCAGCATGCCCTGGGGGCAAGGCCAGCATGGTAGGCCCAGGGATGGAATTCCTGGCCCCTGCACCTGCTTGCAGGTGCTTTAATCCACTGAGCTATTTGGCCGGCCCTTCATTATTCATTTCAAGAGTTTCTTTGTCCTCATTTTCCTTTCTCTTGGCACCATTAGTGTTAGTAAATTACTAACACTTCATTTGTTCCCTTCCTAGGTAGGAAGGTTTATCTTGTATTTTCATTTCTTTGATGGTCTATAGTCTTTCAATAGCCATATGTCTAATTGTGTCTGGGTTTTTTTAATAGATAATTGCCTTTTTTGTCTATCCAATCTGCTTATCTCTGTGATATTCTTCATTTCTCTTCCCCATTTCTCTTCCCATCACAATAGAATAGAATGAAATAGAGTATCGATATAGAATGAAATAGAAACCATCCTTCCCCTTCCAAACCAGATCTTTTCTTTTGAAATTGTTTAGCCTATTTAGTTTTGAACATTATTTAACATTGAACAAGAGAAACATCCTTTCTTTTAGAGTCCTTCATTCACATTTAGTGTCATAATCTTGGGCAGCATATACTTTCCACATTATATACATCAGCACCACTATTTTACCTTCTTCATCTTTCATTGATTTATCCTACCTGTTCTTTGTTGACTAGAGGCTCTAAATATTATCTTCAGAGAGGAACATGAATGATAATACTGTTTGACTTTTTATATCCTGAAATATTTGATCTTTTATCTTTGGAAAAGCATATCTTAGCTGGGTATCATAACATTACTTAATAATACTTTCTCTTTGATGTCCAAACATTTCACCATCCTCTATCTCCCAGAATTATAAAGGAGAAACATACAACCAAAGATGGCCTGGCTACTTTAGGTAAACTGTTTTGACTTTTTCTGAGGAACTTTTCCAGTCTATACTAGTCTTTCTCACCAACCCAGATTTTGCCTCCTGTTCAATCTGCTATTTTGTAAGTTCAGGAATATTTTAGCCTATCACTAAATTTTTATCTCTTTCCTATTTATTCTATTCTCTCATAAATAAATGACATTATTTGCATAAATATGCACCTGATATATTCTCCAAATCTTATGTTAATATTTATATGCTATCTATTTCTATGTTTTCTCTTCCAATTGTTCAACCATTCAGTGATTTTTCTCCTTCCATTTGTGTTCTAAGTTATGATCAGAAATCATGTTTTTAAACTTTAAGTCCAGATGTCCTTCACTTAAATATTTTTGATTCATTTAATCTATTAGCACCATGGATGTATCTATTTGTTCTTCTTTTTCTCTTTCTTATTGCTAGGATGCAAGCAGGACTGCAGGTGATCACAGTCCTGAAGATGGTAGTAACACTATCATCTGCTACCCACCACTCACTGTGGCCTCCCCAAGACAAAAAGTGCGCAAAAGTTCTATGAAAAAGAATGTTCTTCATCCCAGTCTTCCAGTACTCTTATTAGCAGGAGGAACTTTGCCTGCCTTCTTGGGCTGTTGATGACATTCAGAAAGATATGACACAAACATTTGGGATTAATACTGATGATCCACATATGTAAGACCACAAGTTCCATTGGTCAAGATCCTGCTAGAATCCACTCCTTCCTGGATCTGCCCTGAGCCCTCCCATTGCTGGTACTCAGGGATATTCCTGTAACTCAGAAAACATCTCCCATCATTTCTGAACCTTAGGGCCTCCAGAGTTCATGATAGCAAATAGATGAGAGTAGAGAACAGAGTAGAAAGAGTAGGAGAGAGAACTGGTGGGTCACTGGATTCCCTATGTAAACATGTACCTTTGCATATACACACACAGGTCCTGACCATGAGGGAGTCAGAGGTATTTAACTATAATAGCCTGCTATATTTAAAGACTCAAGAGTATAAAACAAGAATAAGGAAGGGGGAGAACAAACATTTAATTTAGCTAAGACTGCTGAATTTCTTATTTTCAATAATAGAAACTGTTGTTTCATTCTCAAATTCCTCACAATAGAACTTTTAAAGCTAAAGTAAAATATTTCTACAGAACAATTTTGTTTCTCAATATAGAAAAAAATCATACATAAAATATTAAACTGAATCTGTTCATTCACAAAGAATAATAACAGATAGACTCTATTATGAACTTAAAATAATCCAGGCAATGTGCTAAGTGATGAACAACACTTGTCCTTCCATTTAGTCCTATGAGAGAGAAATTGCTATCCATGCTTACAAAACAAGGCTTTGAATAAGGGGGGAAAGTGTAAAAGGTCAGATAAGTAATACTTGCTGATTTGGCAAAGCTAAACCTGTCAGTCATCAAAGGTTTCATGCTGGGCCAATGATGGTACCCACAGCATGAGTCCATTCTAGGAATGAGTTTATAGTTTTAATTATTAGGATATCCACAACTAAATATTTTAATAGGAAGAGGCTTAAAGGGATCATAGAATCTTTTGAAGTAGCATTCAATAAAATTCCATAATTGTATTAAAATGATTAAAAATCAGAGCGAAGGGACACACAAATGCTTCTTTAATGTGACAAAGAAGTTCCAACTCAATTCAAGCACTAACTTGATCATGACATAATTATGATCTTCCTAATAGGGTGCTAATTATCATCAGTACTGTTCAGCACATTATAAAATTGATAATATATAAATGGTGGAATGAAAAATGAAATAATCATTAATTTTGAATAGCACTAATCAGTGGGCCAACAACCGCAACAATTAGGAGAGAAAAGTCTACTAGAACTAATAAGGTATTTCAGTAAGGGGCCCATTTGTCAAATATACACAGACAATTTAATGATGCTTCTATATGCCATGACTGGGATTTATAATACAGTGGAACTCCATTTCCACAAGCAGCACAAATAAAACTAAAAATAAATAACGTAAACATGCATCATAAATGAAGAAATATGAGATAATGAAATAGAAATATATTTCATGACCCGATGTTCTATTTCAGTAGATTTCAGTTTTCCTCAAATTGTCTATATGTTCAGCAAAACTATCAAAATCACAACAGTACTTTTCTAATGGGTTCTTACAAGCTAATTCTAAAGTGCATTAGGACAAGCAAACACACGTGGAGCACTTTGGGTAAAAAGGTCTGTTATTGCCACTGACACCTTGACCTTGATTCACCACAAGTGCCGCCTTCCAAACTTGTCCTTCTGTTTACCTACTTTCACCAGTACCCATGTGGCCATGATGTTGAGAAAGTGCTCTTTTTAAAGACAATAAAAAATACTTACTAAAAAAACCCTGAGATCCTGGTACAGCCAAACTGTCTGGGTTTTAATTTGACTCTCCCATCAACAGCGATTTTATCTTGAGAAAATTACTTAATCTCCCTTCGCATCAGGTTCTTCATTGGCAACGTGTGGATTAGAGTTATAACAGCAGTACCTATTTTGTCAGTTTCTTGGGGAAGATTAAACAAATGTAAATACAAAGTGCTCTAAAGTGTTCAGAGGGAGCACAGCACTAAGTACTATGTGTGTAGTATGATCTTTAATGCTACAATAAATTCTAAAACAATGGAAATTCAGAATTTTTGGTGTAGAGTTTCACTAGAAAATTTCAAGGCTTTTTAAACAGTGGAATGATGCATTACCTAGTTAGAAAATTCCAGCTTCAGGACTCTTTTATTTTATTTTTGCGGAAC
The DNA here is from genome assembly GCF_000260255.1 of Octodon degus. NCBI lineage: Eukaryota > Metazoa > Chordata > Mammalia > Rodentia > Octodontidae > Octodon > Octodon degus. The sequence goes on from NW_004524635.1 coordinate 2,112,605, forward strand.
TGGGAATTGAACTCCGGCCCCTGCACTTGCCAGGGAAGTGCTTACTCCACTGAGCCATCTCCCTGGCCCCGGGGCTCTCAAATGTACTTGACAATATCAGGGAATGTTGAATCCACTTTTGTTTGTATTTTAGTGAGACAGGACAGATAGAACAAACTCTGTAATCACTTAGTTGTACAATATTAAAGCAAATTTCTATACTAAAGAAACATGTTCTGGGAAACTGTACTATAAATGTTTATCAATTGATGCACATAATCTGAAATAAGCCTGAGCTATCTGCTCTGCTCTAGAAGAACAGCTGCATAATCAAGCGGAAACATGAAAGGATTATTTATAAAAGAAAAATTGATATTTACAATTTGCAAATGTGGTCAAAGATGGCAAGAGATTTTGCCATATAATAAAATCAGGAGAAACCTTCTTTTCTCTCTTAGCCACTTCGTGCCTCATACAAGGGAAATTACCACAGTAGACTATTTATTACTTGACTTACGTGGTACCAGGCTGCGTTTTTAAATTCTATTTATTTATTTATTTATTTATTTTGTTTTTACCACAGGATCTACAGGGCCTTACTACACAGATTAGACTTGTAGTGATCCTCCTAGTTTCAGCCTCCCAAGTGCTGGGATTACAGGGGTGCACCATCACTCCCAGTCTCAGTCCCTGTCTCAGCACGACCCTGGGACCTGGCCAGCATGGCATGACACAGATCAAACCCCAACCATTGTGCTCTGCCTAAGCAGGAGCTCTAGTCTGCTGAGCTATCTGGCTGGCCCTTTCATGTAATATTTTGTATCCAGCACTAGTCACTCAATATCTTTTGTAAGATTAATTCATAGTTGACAGGCAATTATAAATTGCTCATTCTTAATATTTTGTATCGTCTTACAAGCATTGTTTATGAATCTTCATAAATATATGATTACTAAGCAGTTCAGCTTAAGAATGGATTGATCATGTTAACCATGTTGTATGTGTTACCTCATATCATCCTCACAATGGCCTAGCAAATTAAGACAATGTCACTCTAACATGTTACAGTGCTAAAGATGTTGATTCCCAATTTAGAGGTTAGAAGACAAGGTTTAAAAAAAGTGAAACATTGTACAGTCTTCTAATTATAAGTAGAAAATCTATGAGTTAAATTTAAGTAGATTATTTTTAGGCTACTCACTAAGCTATACTCTGCAAGTAATAAACTGTATTTTACCTTAAGATATAACATAAAATTATTACTGATAGTAAATCACAGCACTATAGACTGATCCTAGAGACATACACAGGGTGGCTTGGTTAGTAAAGAGAAATGGTCTTTAAATCAAGATTTTTGACTTATTATATAAAGCACATATAGTGAAATTCCAATGGATAATTATATAATTGTTTTATTATGTGAATTTTCTTCCAGACTTTGTCTCAGAAATGAAGTTTAAGAAAATAAAATTTGTGAAGTATTTTATATTATTTATTCACATCTATATCTGTATTCATCAAGGCTGAAGTGAATTGATAAAAGCAGCTAGGGTGCCAGGAAAAAGGAAAATTCCTCATGTTTAAATCTATCAGCCATTCACAAGGTTCCAGGTCTTTTGCTTTGGGTCATTAACACTTTACCATAGTGGAGACAGGGAAAGTAAATGGAAGTGAAATCCAAATGACTTATTTTTGTAAACTATTTTAAGCACATGTAAAAAAATGAAGGAGATAATTGCAAAAATTATTGGCTGAAGTGAAGTTTGAAGATTATTTGAGGGTTTCTTTTTTATCATTCAACCACGCTTACTAATTTGCAAGTATGAGAATAGGCCATAGAAGTCAGTTGGAAAACTGGTCTTCGGGAGCTTAGACCTTACAAATTGGATGGATTCTGAAAGGATAGCTTTCCTACCTCCAAAAAGGGTAGGAAAAACAGTCATCTTCCCAGACAACAATTATTGTAAAGTAAGAATGTAATTTGCTAAGTTAGATTGCAAGCAGCAAAGTAAAAATGTGTGAAAGTCTTCTGCCTCCTCCTGTCACTTCTATGGGCCCATGATAACTGGTGGACTCCAGCAAGTGAGAAATAAAATTTTGTGCTTCAAAGAGATACAGGACAAGATTTTTTAACGCTTTCTCCCCTAAGAAACAATAAATGTTTGAGATGTGCTTAGTCTAATTGGAACAATGAACACTGCAGTAAATTCATGTATCAAGGCATTACATGATGCCTATAAATTCATATGTTCATTTTTTTTCATCAAGAAGCCTTAGGAAACATTTACTTCTCCAAAACTATATGGAAGTTAATGATGTATTTGTGCTGAAAAAAAGCATTTAGCCACACTTCTTATGTCATTTCAGAATATCGATGGTTTTCCTGAAGTCTAATATAAATATACTATGTAAGAACTGAATTCCATCTACTATAGTAAGAACTGCTCTAGATTGCAATTTGTGTAGAGCAGGTGGTGCCATTTTTTTCACATTTTACACAGCCAGTGGCAGACTGTACTGTTTTTAGGAGGTAAGCAGCCTGATACGTACTTCACTGAAGTCTAGGCAAGGGGAAATCAGCCACACTTCAGTGAAATGTATAGGTGTGATTTATTTCCTTTGCCCCTGTGCTTTGAAGACTCTGACCTTGTACAGAAGGGCACATTGTTATTTTTTAAGTCATTTCTCTTCAATTTGTCTGTTTCAACACTTGACATTTAAAATAAAGAACCAAATGATTTGAGCATGAAAATATCTATTATCGTAAGAAAACTTGTAAAATAAGCATCTTATATTCAATGTGATAAGCATTCTATTAAGCATACTTTCTTCTTTATTTTAAGATAAGTAACATCATTGAATGACTAGTGTGTAGCAAGCACTCTGCTTGGCTTAGATTTTTTTCTAATATTTGTGTTTGTTTTGCATATCCAAATTTTTACACGTTTTTATTTACAGGGTTTTTTGGTGTTTTTAATTTTGCTTTTAATCAGAGTTTTAATATACTTATGTGAAATATGATTATTGATCTATTTAGACTTCTTTTGTATTTTAGGGACAGGTCTACAAGGTGTGCAGAGTCTCACTACTAGCTCGGACTCACAGTGATTTGCCTGCTTACAGCCTCCCAAGAGCTGGGATAATAGGCACATGCCACCATGCCCAGTCTCAACTGCCATCTCAAAGTGCCCCAGGGGCAGGCCAGCATGGCACAGACTTTTAAAAATTTCATATTTCTCATTTTCTATTCATTTTATCTCTCTTTATTACCTTTTAGTTTTATGTTTCTTTTACATTTATACATTTTTGAAGTACCTTTTCCTTCTTTTCTATGTGGGGAGCTATTTATTAACATTCATTTTTTAAAAATAAAACCCTTTGTTGCAGTCCAGATTTACAAGGGAATAGATTTAATACAAGATGTATAAATTTATGGGATGATTTTATAATATTCACCCAGACTCAAATGCAGAAGTGTGCACTCAATCCGTTAATTTACGAGACATGCAAAGAATACAGCTGAGGCCTTGAAACTCACATCAATGTCCTCCAAGCATCCTGCTGGAGGCCTAGAGCCCAGGGCCATGTCTTTCACAAGTTTAGCTGGAGGCCTAGAGGCCAGAAAAATGTCTTATGCAAGTCTGTATCAAAGACCTGAACTGGGAAGACCCGAAGGTCAGTGGTGGGAGCTAGAAAGTCTGCTTCAGTGGGATGAAGGATCTGTGACAGTAGATCTGGGATCTGTCAGATCAGGGATCTGTACTGGAGCATTCTACAAATGTTTATTTTAAATCTTCATCAGGCATCCATGAAGTCAGTGCTATCTGGCATGAAACCATATATTGATTACCGATTTTTGTTTACTTTTTGTTTGTGTTTGTGTTGTATTCTGAGGGGTAGAATTATTCAAGTCTAAATGGGATTTTGTTGTGCTGTTTCAGTGATGTTTTCATTCTTAATTCTCCTCTTATAACAGTTGTGAGCTCACCTGCATCCCTGGGATCCTTATTGCAAACTCAAGGCTTATGCCGGTATATCAGTCCTCACATCTGAGACGTCATCACAGATTGCCTAGGTCAAATGTCTTAGCTTTTCTTCAGGAGGTTCCCTTCCTACTTTTTCTTCCACTGTGGTTCCCCTCATTACCTGGGAGTCTTTTCACTGTAACAAATGCTCTCTGAAAATGGGTATGTGTGTGTATATACAAGGGTATATTTTATGGGCTTGTGTTTAGACACCCCCCATACAATATTTATGTAGTCATAGGTGCAGCCTTTTCAGAGTGGCCGGGTCTAGTATGTTTTTCTGGAGTTGTGGGTATGTGATTACTAAATTAATGCACTGATTGGGCATAGTTCTGAGTGTGGGTAATGTGAAGGTTTACAATGGGTGGGAATGCTACTTACTCTAAAGGCATATAGCCTGGATATAATATAAGAGATAAAAAGAGATCTGATGTGGCCAGCTTTTGCTTGTTTCCTGACTACTTTGCTGTTTTGCAGCCTCCTGACCTTTGAGAACTGTTTTGCCCTTGCAGTCCCCTTCTGCTGTGCCACTGCGCCTTGGAGCCAGCCAACTAGGGACTGAAACCTCTACAAACTATGAGCTAAATAAATGTTTCCTCCCTTAATAGTCGAATGTTGGATATTTTGTCTCAGTAACAAGAAAAGTAACTAGCACATCATACCAATAGGGGCTCTAAGTATTTGTTGAATGAATTATTGAAAAAATGGAGAGACCTGTCATAGTCTTGTTTTAGGTAGTGAGTTTGCATTTACTCTGTACTTTCTGTGCAAGCCCACAGAACCAAAACTCTAAACAATCCTATTTCAGATTTAGATCTAGAGCCAGTGAGATAGTTCAGTGGATTAAGCACCTGCTTAGGCAAACCCAGGGGACAAGGTTCAATCCCCAGGGCTGCTCTGGCCTTGCCTTTGGGTGCACCGGGTTTGGTGGCACATGCCTATATCCCAGAACAGGGAAGGGTTAAAACAGCAGGATAAAACCCTGTACCAAATACATAAAAAACAATAAAATAAAATCCTGTATTCCCTCAGATTTTGATCTAGAAGACAGAAGCCATGTGGCATTAGCCCAAATTTTGGTTTAGCTATCTTTCTTTTTCCAGTATGGGAATAGGTTTGCACTTTCATTCTAGTACATGTATGTTTTTGCTCTTAAAAATCAAATAAAAGTGTACAAAAATATTTATAGTGCATATATGTATTATATATACATGATACTGTATTTACATATATATGTATATATGTACACACATATCATAATTTTGTGTTTGGAGCAGAGATTTATAGAAACCTCAATTTCCTGCAACAATGCTACCTCATATCAATTTAAGAGCTAGCTATTCATTAAGTACTATTATAGCAACTATATTAATGCATTTATTCTGAATATTAAGGATACTGGCCATTTATTATTTTTCAGTTCATGTTATGGTTTATAAGAAAAGGTTTCACTTAAATTTGATAGTATAAATAATACTCACACCTTGAATGTTAGGGCCACTGAGGAAAACTTATCAGCTAGAATATATTATAGGAAGTCTTTATGTCTGAAACATGAATTATCTTCATAAATTCTGAACAATTAATATGATTACAGAAACTGTAACAGCATTTGTACATAATATGAAACAAAAAATTACATTTAAATATTTACTTTAAGGGCCAGTCAAATAGCTCAGTGGATTAAAGCACCTACTTAAGCAATGCAGGGGCCAGGAGTTCAATCCCCCGGCCTGCAGTGCCTGGCCCACCCCTGGGGCATGCTGAGATGGCGATTGAGACTGGGCGTGGTGGTGCATGCCTGTAATCCCAGCACTTGGGAGACCATGAAGAGGAGGATCACTACGAGTCCGATCTACTCAGTGAGACCCTGTACACCTTGTCCTAAATACAAAACCAATAAAATTTAAAAAA
>NW_004524635.1:2118622-2123519 GCF_000260255.1 Octodon degus
GGACAACTCTATTATTAATACCCCTACTGTACTAACACATCACAAAACTTAAACGGGTTTTTCCAAAACAGAATAGAAAGCAGACTACATCAGTGATATCGAACCTTTTAGAGCTTTCAACGATAACAAAGACCTGGCTGCAGCACATGTGCCATGGGTTCACCCACGTTGGTCTATCCTATATGATGCAGAACTTCTGTACAAAAACCTTGTCAAGGGTACTTTTAGTCAAACTTAAAAGTGAAATGTTCATTTGATCTTAGCCAAAAGGCCAAGAAGCAATTAAAAGTCAAATTTGAATTTTTATAGACTACCAAAATGAGTGCTATCAAAAATTTCCTATTTTCATTAGGAAATCGAGAAACATTTTTGACCCACCTAGAATTGTTTTCAAAATTCTAAGGAAGAAACCTCATCTATATAGTGAGATAATTGAGTTTATAATTATCAGATTCAAAATTCACAGCATTTGAATTCAGATAGTTTTATAATAACCTCATAAAAATTATTTATGCACTTTCCTGGTTTATATAGTTGTTTTAAAACTTGTGATTCTGTTTTATTGAATCCAACTTATATTTTTATACTAACTTTACTAGTTTGAAACTTTTACACTTGTAAAATATATACAAGAATAATACAAAAAAGTATTTAGAAACTTCAAATTGAGCCAGTTGTTAACAATTTACTACTTATAAGCCCAGTATTCTCATCTAATACTTCTAAAATTGTATCTTGTTTTAACTTTAATATTTTATTAACACATTATTGATTAAATGGATATCTACAAAGGATGTATTATACCCATACCCAGTATATGATGATTATTTTTGCCCAATACCCTCATATCTCTGTCTGCAACTATAATTCATCTGAGGACTAGGAAAATTTTTTATCTCAGAATTACATCAATAATAACAAGGTTGTTTGCCAGTCTATTGTTTCAATTTCCAGCAACTTTCAGGTTTTCATCTAGTAGGCCTTAGAATTGGCACTGTTCTCACACACAAATAACATTAGTCTGAAGATCCAAAGACAAAATCATGTATGGAAATGATTCAGACACAAATAAAGTATGTTGAAGACATTTTGGTATTGTCAAAGGAAATGTATGATGGCTATACATTGTGAGTTGAAACTGATAAAAGGAAAAGAGATTTATAAGCAGCAGGCTATAGGGTGAGATTTAAAATCTAAATACTAAGATAAGAATGAACAAATCTACATTTCTTGTTATACAGGCCTTGCTTTATCTTGGTCTTAACCATCCACCAGAAAAGTATAAAAATTAAAGCCATATTAATATGCTGATCTGTAAAAGGCTCAAGTCAACAACTTCTAACATTGTCAGTCTTAACGGTTAACCCACTACTATTATGGACTACTGGACTATATTGGAATATTTTGCTGAATTCACGCACCTGTAATATTTAAATGACAATGGAATAGCCTTCTCTGACAAAACTAAACAAAAAAAGGGGATACAAATGAACAACCATTTTGTATCTGTATATTCAAAATAGTTAGGATATATATACAGATACATTCTCTTAATTCAGTAAACAGAAAGATTTGCTCTAATAGTATTTGTGGACAGAATATCATGCCTGCATCTTTTACAATGAATAACAACTAAGACAATAATATGCAATGTATTAATTATTGAAACTGTCCTACTAATTGGTTTTGAACCTGTCTCATTGCTATTTGTTTCTCACTAAAATTATTTAAAAAATAAAAAAAGAGGAGAGGCATAGACTAGGATGTGAAAGAGGCCTACAGACTGAGGGAAGAAGGGAGGAGAGAATTTGCTGGGGTCTCAGGTGGCAGCACACACTCTCTTCCAAGGCTGCTGGTTTAAAATTAAGGGAATGAACATAAGAATCCATCAGATGAGATCAGAATGACTACAGTGTGGTCCGTCCCCAGAAGTGTAGGAGGGAGCCTTCTTCCTGAACCCCAGCCAGCCCCGTCATTCCATCTCTCACCTTTCGATGCATCTGCCTCATTCTTCCCCTCATCACTTTGTCTATGAGCAGAGAACAGGCCCCTGTCTGCCTTAGAAGACCAGCCCCAGTAGACACAAGACTTCTCTAAGGAAAGAAAATCTGAATGGCTTTGTTTGATCTTTGTATCTATATATTCTTCCCAGAGAAAACTAGGACATTTAGGGCCATGTCCCTAAAATGCCAAGACTCTTGCCAAGTCAGGGGGACTTATAAGATATCCAGGCTAGACTGCTTGGATAAGTATTATTTAAAGGATACTGGGACCTTGGCAAGCTAATCCTATCTCTGGATTCTGCCTTCCTTCCTGTGTGCTAAGCCACCTTTCCTTGGAAATCCAGTCACATGATGGGACAAAGCAAGTTAGCAATGTCACTGCATACTTAGCCTAATACATCAAGCCTTCTCCCTGTTGTAACCTGGCATGGAACCAAGTAACACAGAAAGCTGAGCCCAGGCAGCTCCCATGGCACACTCCCAGTGGTTTCTGGTGAACATCAGGTGTGGTAGAGATATATGGGGATGTTTACATTTCTTTAAAAAAAATATATTTCAGTAAAAGACACATTACCACTCAACTCCTTCAAAATACTCTGCCCATACTTCAAACACATTTGCTCTTGCTACTTTCTGAAGTAGTTCTGGAAATCCCCTTTCCTGAGTATCTTTCCTAGATGTAATTAAAAAAATAATGTGGTGAAGGTTCCTGCCGAATGCTCCTCCAAGGGAAGCTAGGCTCATAAAAACTTGATGATGCACCTCATCCACTCCGCTCACCTGGTATGGTACTGCGTGGCTTCTGGCCTTCTCCAAAGGTAAAATGATAATGAAAGGTAAATGTCTTGGATCAATTCAGAACATGGAGGCAGCCAAGAAAGTACAACTGAAGACACTCTCAAGAGAGGACTTGCAGAAGTACTTCAGAAAGCAGCAAAGACAATGGGATAAGTGTGTTTGAAGCCAGGGAGATTAATAGCAATGGATCTTTTACTGTGATTTTTAAATCACGTCTCATACTTATCCAGCTTAACACCACTAGGTCTCTTGAGGGGTGCTGTTGTTGACTACACCCCTTACCCCCCATGTCAAGGGGCTCTTCTCAGCTTTGCTTCTGCTGAAGGGTGTGCAGCCTTTTTGGACATTCTGAGTAGGGATGTCGGATCCCTACACACTTCTGGACTCTTCCTGGTTAGTAAGTATCAGTGAATTCCTATTCTCCATTAGTACTTGCAAGTAAGTCTTAATAACCTTTCTCTCTCACAAGTGGGCTGTAGGTATTATCTTCAGTCTCTCCACAACCTACTACAGCATCCCAGCACAACAGGACTGTGGATGAATATTCTACTTCTCAACCAATCAGCCTTGACTAGAAAGATGGAGTCAAGATGGAACTTCCTTGTGTTCATAGGCAGAGCAGGCAATTGTTGAAGAAGGTGGACAGGATGGCCATGTCCATTGTGGGCTCCTACATAAAAATGAGAAATTCATACTGCATGAGGTAGTGCACACATGTAATCTCAGCTACAAAAGAGGCTGAAGCAGGAGGGTCACATGTTTAAGGCCAGCGTGGGTAAGGGAATGCAGCTCAGCACTCCTTAGGTCCAGGCAGAGAAAAAAAAAGAGAAAGAAGGAGAGGGAGAAGGGGAGGGAGAGAGAGAGAGAGCTTCACTGAGACATCAATAGAGTGCTAAAGAGGTTCCCAAGAATGACATTCCTAAAGAAGGTAAAATCAAAGCATTCCTTGAGCACTTGACCTTTCTTCATTATATTTTTGTGATGCAGAATGTCTTATTTAGATCAAGAAATCTTGCCTCAAAAAATAAGAAAAACAGAGCAAAGCAATAAAGTCAGCCATTATGTTTTATTAAAAAAAAAAAAGAATGAAGCACAGTACAAGAAACCAAAAATACAACAGCTGGATTTTAAGAAGTGAATTGGAGGTAATAAAGCACTTAATTCTCTTTGCATTTTAAGAGTTTAAATCATATTGAAAAATGAGATAACAACTGGATTCAATATGTGGAAGCCAGCTTATAGGAGAAATATAGTTATAAAAATCTGGTACACAAGTGCAATAATCTTTTTTATCCGGAGTTAATTTAAAAAATGGATTTTTTTCTTGATTTTTAAAATTTCTTTCCCATAACATTTTCCATTTCTCTGAAAAAAATTTTTTCTTTTATCATGTAGATCAGCTGTGAATATTTGTTTTTATATTTTCTTCATCATAAAATGTCTTTATATCACCTTCATTTCAAAATGGTATTTTGCTAGACGTAGAACTTAATTTGGCACCTCTTTTCAACACTTTGAAATGTTATGCATTCATTGTAGTCTGACCTCCATAATCTAATCAAACGGCTACTTCATTTCAAATCATCATTCTCACTTAGCTTTTTCTGTATGTTCAAGGATGTCTTATCTTCAGTTGTTACATACTTTCTCCTGAAACTGTGTATGCTGCCATTCATTTCATTACTTTACATTCTTCTGTGCTGGAGCATTTCTGTAACAGAGCCACTGCTGTCGCTGAGTAGAGATCTTTTCTAACCCTCATCTCTGACCTACTTGTTTCTCCTAGAGCCACTTCCACCTCTGCTGGTGTGGCTACCTCAGCTTTGGAGAGAGTTAGGGCTAGGCTGTTTGAAAGCAGAGAGGGAAAAAGGTATATTTATTCCCAATTAGACAGCACCACCTATTCTGTCTCTTAAACTTTTATATTGCTATTTACTTGTCAGAACTCTTCAAATGGCTTCTCCATTCTTTTCAGGTTTTATTGCTACACTCAGTTGGAGAAAAAATGTAAGCTATATACTCTATGCACGTGTGCTTTCAAGTCTTGTGCATTCATATACTTAATCTACTTCCCTTACAAATCCAAATGGACAATA
>NW_004524635.1:2124444-2128119 GCF_000260255.1 Octodon degus
ACTCACGCTGAATCAGGGCCCTACTTCCATAAACCTTTCCTCAACTTGCTTAACAAAAGCCTAATCCCATAGTCAGTGCTATCTAACAACCTTACGTAGAGTCACCAAAACTCCCCATGGTCCATAACCTCTTTCACCAGAGTAATGAAAGTCTCGCCCATCCAAGTAAAGGTGTGCAGACGCTGGAGGTCACTGTGCTGTATGTTTACTTGTGTAGAAAACATTAGTAAAAGAATCACAAGCTTTAGCATACTTATTCCTGAGGAAGATCTACTTTTATTTTCCAGATTTCTGCTCAACACATTTTAATTATGAATTTGTGAATATTAAGTAGTCTGCTTATAAGCATACATACATGTATGATTGCTTTATACAAGTTTTCTCCTAAAATGTGGTAATCTTTGCATTGTCTGCCAGATTGTAAACAAATACCAAGGTGATTCATGTTTTCACAATAAGATGTTTCACATTTTCTAAAATGTCCACATAGTCAACCCTCAGAGTCTATTTAATAAAATAATCAATTCTGCTGGTAACTAGCATGAACATTATGGGTTACATTTATTAAATTACATATATAGATTAAATTAAGTAATTGAAGGAGATACATTTAAAAATACAAGATAGCTAGGCTGGGGAGGTAGCTTGGTGGTCTAAGCACCTGCCTCACAAGCACAAGAACCCATGTTCGACCCCCAGCACTGCATGCTGTGTCTGCCTGGAACCTGGGACATGACTAGCCACCCCAAATCTCGGTGAGGTGGCACATGCCTGTAATCCCAGTGCTGGGGAGGCTGAAACAGAATGATCACCACAATTCTGAACTGTGTAGCAAGACCTTATATCAAATCAATCAATCAATCAACCAAATAAAATTACAATATAGGCCAGAAAATTTAAATGTAGAACAAGATATATGCCATGATATTATAATGCTAAATTTTAGGTTAAATATTTAAAGTAGACCTATCCTTCTGTGTTGATGCCTGATATAGTATTGAAAGTTATATAAAACCCAAAACCTAATGTGGTTTTATTTTATTTGGGGAAAAAACTATTTAATGTACAAAACATAGTTTTCTGAAGCTTATTCAACAGAACTCTAAATTATTTTGTGCCTTCTGAAATTTTTTTCTCTTACAGTAGGCAATTTACATATTTTCACTGAAAAAACTCTAAATTAGTATTTTCAAAAGTTAAGCTGGTGACCACAGAGGGTATGGTGTGTTTTTAGCTTGTCATATATGATGAATATTTTTCACAGACAGATATTATCAAATATTTCACTACATATCAAATTTTACATTTGTAATTGGTAAAATGGAACATCAAAGTACATCAAAATGCTTTCTGTATCATTTGTTTATGTTAAAATCTATTTTTATTACTGCATTTCAAAAAACAGCCTCATATTTTATGTCAAGTTTTAGCATAATGTGAGTTAGTAATCCTGAAACACTAAGCTTTAATGCATAGAACTAAAGCCTTTAAGGAAAATACCGTCTAAGCTTAAATGTTTTATTAGAGACATAATGGTAAATGCATGACATTCTTAAAACCGTTGTATAAAGAGTGCATTGGTTTTTGCTAACAAAAAGTAGCATTACTGTGTAAAGGATATTTTATGTACCTTTAATGAACACTTCTGTTAGTTTTATTCATCTACAGTAATTAAAATAGAGAGTCATAAAATTCCATTCATTTACCTTATGCCAAAAAGTAAAAAAAAATTAAGAATAACACAGGTAGTAAACAGTATAAATCATTTCAATGGTGTTTTATGCCATATATATATATATATATATATATATATATATATATATATATATCCAATATTTGGAAATAATTCTTACCTTTTTCTGTGATTTTTTTAATATGCTATTATCATTATAAGAGTGATTATAGCTTACCTTTTCTCATGGATTTTTTATGCTATGCTCATTATAAGAATGATATGCTCAATATTTTATCAAGACAAATTCCATTAGATATTTAACTTTTACAGGATCCTACCCAAAATGCCTAATTAGCTCTGAAAAGTAGATAGATTTGACAAAGCAAGAAGAGTCATTGACAGGTGTTATTGTCTCTACCTTTTCGCCCTTTCCCTTCATACTCTCCTGGATTCACAGCATTGCAAAGGAGCAGAGAAAGGGAGGCACCACAGTAGTGTTATATCTGTAAGATAAAGTGAGGGGGTAGATGTGATTGGAGCTCTCACTGTCTAGTTTCACAAGCAGTTATTGGTTGACTTGACAGTGAACTGAGCCTATAAAGAATAAAAAAAAAAAAAAAGGACCTTGTAACTTTCCAACAACTATCATTTTTGGAACATTGTTGACCAAAGAAAGAAAAGACAAACCTCTTTCCCTAATGGGGCTTGTGTTGTTTCAGGACGGGATAGTTGTCTCACCCTGCATCACTTGCCTCACAGCCCATAAAATAATGCTGAAGGCGCAGAAAGTTCTCACTAAAATTTGGTTGCAAAATATGAGAGGAGCTAAGAAAAAGTGGCTGTTAGTAATGAAAATAACATCAGTGTCTTCTAAGTAATTGTTCTAATACTTTCGTTCTCATTCAAGTTTACACACAGTATAACAAAAGCAGGAACCGTTTTGGCAATTCTAATTTCTGACAGAAACTTTGGTAAAATTGTAATTTCTTTACATCTGCAAGTTTAATACTTCCAATATTCACTTTTAGTGAAGAAAGTAATGAGAGTATAGATTTTATAATGGATAAACACAGAAATTACAGAAATATCAATATAGAATATGTAGAAATAGATGTGGACTATATAATAGTTTTAATATAAATACATTTTAGCTATTCCACACTGAATTGCTTTCAGAGCATAGAATGTAATAAGATTTTTAGTTTTGGAATTCACAAAGCAATATAAAAGGAATAAAAGGGAAAGAATACAGAAATATTTTCTTTTATTTATTTTAATGATAGTGGATATGTGTATGATAATATAAATATGTAAACATAAATTTACATGCATACACACATTATATATGTATACACAGTATTGTTGGGGATTTTTTGAGACAGTCTCACTATGTAATTCAGTTTGGCCTTGAGCTCACTATGTAGCCCAGGCTGGACTTAAACTCACGATGATCCTCCTACCTCACTCCCTCAAGAGCTGGAATATAGGCATGTGCCACAATGCCTGGCTGTGTACAAGTGTTTTAAGGTATGTGTCACTGCATGCTGCCTTGCTTAAGACCTGCTCTTCACTTATCCATCCTCTAAGAGCATAAGTAAAGTAAATTCAGTATTTTCACTGAAGCCTGATAACTAAATACTATAAAAGTCCGATAGCATAAAACAGTTAAAACAAATCAAAGTTACTCAAGTGCATAGCTAAAATTTCTGAAAACTAAAAGATTATATTAATAGGGCCCATTATTATTCCAGTGATTTTTCTATTTGCTTTGTAAACAAGGTCTCATCTTTTCTCTTCAAATAACATTTATCAAATGCATACTATGTTCTGTGTACTGTGCTAGGTGATGACTAAAGATTAACTATGTCTCCATCCTCAAAAGGCTAGTCCAGATTAGAGATGTAATAAAGTAAATATGTCAGATAGAAATTTAGGCAGAAAATCCAATTATTTCCCTCAAACCATCAGGTGTTAATGTTAATTTTCTATTAATTTAAATA
>NW_004524635.1:2128219-2133973 GCF_000260255.1 Octodon degus
TATATATATATATGTGATCTCACTACACAGATTGGACTCGTAGTGACCATCCTGTTTTCAGCCTCCCAACCATTGAGATTATAGACATGCGCCACCATGCCCAGTCTCAATCACTGTCTCAGCATGCCACAGGGGTATGGCCAGCATGGCATGCTGGGGATTGAACCCCGGCCACTGTGCTCTGCCTAAGCAGGTGCTTTAGCTCACTGATCTACCTAGCCAGCCCTTTCATTTGATATTGAGGAGTGAACAAATGCCTTTTTCTAAAAAAGAAAGATGAATATTCTTGCTGCTATTCTATAGGCCATGTTAGTTTCCAAAATTTCTGAAATTAATGCTTACCTGCTCTATATGCGATCTGGACACCAATAACCTGATTTCTGGCCTATCTTGTGATACCACTAAAAGCACCATTAACTAGCTCTATTATGCAAGTTCTAGTGGTAGGTTCTGCAGTTGCTGATGAGACTTTTGTTGTTGTTTTGAGACAAAGTCTCAGTTAGTTGCCCAGTTTCTCATCAGATTTACAGTCTTCTTGCCACCTTCACCCAAGTTCCTGGAACTAGAGGTGTGCACTACCAAACCAGCATAGGCTTCAGCTTTTTTTTCCTTTTTACTAGGGATCAAACTCAGGACCTTGTGCTTGACAGGCAGGCACTTATGCTGCTGAGCTATCTCCCCTGCAACTGTGTCTTAAAACTTTTGCCTGTGAATCTCTGGCCTTTGAAGTTACTCGTTCTGCACAAAGCTCTCTGAGCCCTTCTCTGTGAAAGCCGTTGTCTCTCTCCTCCTTTAGTGCACAGTGGTCTAAGTCACTCCATCAGCCAAGTACACCTACTCATCCCCCTACTTTGCTTCGCAGACATCATAATTTCATTTAACAAGGAAAATAGATTAAATATCTATGAATGGAAATGAAACACTACAGGTAAGGGAGAAAATCCAGAACTTTGTTTACTTCAATATTATTCTTAGAAAAGACAGATTTCATGGGAAATACAACTTACAAGGATGTCTCTTAAATTGCCACTTTGTGAACAAATGTTTGAGCCATGTTGGACCCCAGAGAACACGTCTGAGATTCAGTTCTAGAATGGTTGAAAACATGATCAAATTTATGACCACACTCTTTTCCACTGACACAAAAATAAGATGTTAATAGGACATAAGCAGGCAGAATACAAGGGCATTGGAAGTCCTCCATTCTTAGTATCTCCCTTTATCCAAAAGATGATACCAACAGGAGTGTATAATATACACGTGTGGAGTAGGAAACCTACCACAGTAAAGAAATCTACAGTTCTGCGCCCACTACCTTTCATGGTGGTCAGCTAGAAAAGAACGCATGTCAGCTGCAATGTATGCCTCCTCCCACGTGGAGAACGAGAGGTGACTGTCTCAGGAGTAAGGCTCCAAGAAAGGTCTTGTGAAGGAGGGATGGTGGCTAGAAATCAAAAATAAGAACTATAGATATCAGGCTGCTTATTTTAATTCCAAAGATAGCAGCTCTTTGTAGGTCTGTAGGTGGTTTGAGTTGAACCTCTGTCTAACAGTTTCTGGTGTTCTTTAAGCAAGAAAGGGAATGAGATGAAGTTCTGAACTATTGATTCTCATATATAATTTTTTGTTTGTGTTGTTTGTTTGTTTTAGTCAGGGTTTTGCTTTGTAGTACACAATGATTCTGAGTTCTCAAGTTAGCCCAGGCTGACCTTGAACTTGTAGCGATACTCCTGTTTCAGCCTCCTAAGTAATAGGATTGGGAGCACACATCACCACCCCCACTGCTGTATTCTTACAAATTAGGTTAGATCATCCAAAAGCAAAGAAAGAAACCTTAATACTCTAGCTTGTGAAGAAATTTCTTCAGTGGGTTATAACTTAATCAGGTACCCTGAAATTTTTTCAAAAGAACTTATTCATGTGGCTTCCACTTCAAGGGCCCCTGACTATCATAATCACAATTGAGAATACTTAATAATTTAAAGCTGTATCTGATAGTGCTACAGTAACTTGAAACTATTAATTTCTTGAACAATTGTCTATGACTAATCCAAATTTACATATACAGTTAAATGCAAATGTGTATGTGATTTCAAAGACTTAAGAAAAAATTACCAAATAGCTGATCAATAATTTTTATGACTATATGTTGTCTAATAAATATTTGATTAAGTGAAGTATTAACATTTTCCATTCACAGTTTTCTTTCTTTCTTACTTTTTTTTTTCATAACTGGGGATTGAATTCAGGCCTTTGTGCTTGCCAAGGAAGCGCTTATTCTACTGAGCCACCTCTGGGGCCCTTTTTTTTTGCTCCTCCTTTCATTTAAAAAAATATCTCTGCTAGGAAATTTTAAATATATATTATATACATTGTATTTCTGTTTAACAATATCTGTATAAAATGTTGAATTTAGCTGAGTGTGGTGACATGCACTTATAATCCAAGAATTCAGGAGGCTGAGTCAGGAGGATAACCATGAGTATAAGACCAGCCTGGGTTACATACTGATTTCAAAGCCACCCTGAACTACATAGCAAGACACAGACAAAAAATTGCTTGAAAGACCCATAATTAAAACCATTATTTGTGTTTAAAATCATTCAGGTAAAAAATTGAACAAAATAACTCAGCAATTATTTTGGCAAACTTATGTTGTCATTTTTTAGGAAGTTTCCTTTGTAGATACCAAATATGTCCAGGGTACCTTCACTTTATTGCTAGATCTAGAGGTAGGCGCATGACTTCAGCACAATCAGTAAGAAAGTGATTGTCCATCGAGGACACTGGAACTAGAGGGACAGATAGAACAACCGGATATCTAAATTGTCCTGTGTCTACACGTCCCCCACTAAGCTTCATGTGGTCATGGGAGCACTTTTTAGAGGTAGCTGGATATAAAGTGTGTGATTCTGGATTAAGAGTGTGTGATAGTGCAATTCTAATAAACTTGTTGGGCATGTTAATATTGGTGGGCTATGGCCAGACCTCGAGTAGCAAGGTTTCTGAGTATTTCAGCATTTCCCCATCTCCATATTTTTTTAAAGCTGAACAACTGAGAATATTAAAATTGGTCCACTTATTGGCTTATCATAGCTCTGAGCATCAATAATGGAAAGGCCCACCCTTGGTGTGAGTGCTACCTGTCCTAAGGGTGTGTAGCCTGGATAGACTAGAAGAGACAGAAAGAGCGCTGCTGTTGTCATTTGTTGCCACACCTGCTGCTTTGCTGTTTTCTGGATGCCAAGAAGTGTTTCTCCTCTGTGATGTCCTCTGACATGCTGCTTTGCCTTGGATCCAGCTGTCTATGCCCTCAAATCTCTGTAAACTGTGAGCCAAATAACCCTTTCCTTCTTTAACTTTGGGTGTCAGGTATTTTGTCTCAAAACAAGAAACAAAGTAACTAAGACACTAACCAATTGCATACTACTCTAATGAATAGTATGAATATGTCCAGTGACAACAGTGTCTGTACCTGCGTTGAATCTGGCCATGTTCCCTGGTCGCGATACATTTGATTTCTTTCCATTTCTTTCCACCCTGCTTCCTAGTAACTACATTGAATTCTGAATGCTCCCCAATACTCCTCCATAAATTTCCATTCTGTTATCTAAGGTTTCAATGATACAGGTAGGTTATTTTACTATTCTTTCTCTGTAGAAATAATGCCAAATTCAGGGGCATTGGTACAGTGGTTCTCACTACTATATGTATGTCAAAATTATTTGTAGAGCTTAAGTGGCATCCACAGTAAATAGCACTTATTTTTATTTATTGCTTTCCTTTGCTTTTCTAGATTGAATAATAAATGTTTTAAGTGTTTGATAGTGTTTACAGGTTAAAGTCATTTTGTATCAATCTTTAAGCATAGGTAGGTGCTCCACAGTTTTGCTCTGATATATATTTACTGACTTAATCTACTTATGCTCTATTTTAGCAGTATCAGCCTAAAATAAAGATTTTATTACTCATAGGCTGTGTTTTTCCAACTTCAGTGAGCATCAACTCATGGGAGATAATGTTAAAATTCAGACCTGATTCAATAGATCTACATGATAGCTGTGATTCTGCCTTTCTAATGAACTTACTGGACATTTTAATATTAATTAGGCCAAACTTTGAGCAGCATGGTTTCAGCATGTGTTAGCATTTTCCCATCTCTGTATTTTTTAAAAATCTGAATAACTTATTTTTTTCTGCTTCTTCCCTCTTGTCTTCTTTTTAACCACCAAGATCTGTCTCAGATTTCTTTCATGCTTTCTAAAACATATGGATACTGGACACTTCCATGCCATGATTTCATTGCAAATGCATTCCAGACCTATGAAAATTAGTAACAAACTAATCTATTTTTAAAAATATTATTTTATTTATAAAACACACAGTAATAACCATTAGAGTATAAAATATAAAAGTTCAGGAGAGAGACAAAAGGGCTCAAGGATGGACAATTAATCTATTTTATCTACTGTATTTTGTTGAAATTTTATAGGCATATGACTGCTCTGTGTGTGTGTGTGTGTGTGTGTGTGTGTGTGTGTGTGTTAAATTACATGGCAGCGAAGTATAAAAGCCCACTAGAAAAGAAACACACTTTGGAGTCAGAGCTGGATTTGACTTTTAACTCTACATACTGCTACTGCAGAATGACTAATTCATCTGAGGCATTTTCAGTCCCATCTTTAAAGCAAGGATAACATTATCTTTATTTTAAAAGCATTTGCTTTGATCAGTAACTTTTCAGTCTGCATTTTTGTAAAGTTTTAAAACAATTGTTGAGGATCAACTTCTAAGAGCCTTGGCACAGTACAGGTGACAGAATATGTTTCTTGTCTTCCCCCTTTCTGAGTAACCGTTTCAACTCAACCAATTAATGTAATACTTCAATGCACATGAGATGATCTGGAAAAATTCTGAGAACCAAAGTTGCCCATCCCTACCCAGTGAAATGGTTAGGATTCACAATTTCCTCTGTTAGGATTCATTTCCTCTGAATCTGTTCTGGGTAGGTCAAGGGCTTTGGAACAGGTATTACAATCACCATGGGTCCTAATTCAATATTCCTCACATACTGATCCTCAATAGGTACTGACTACGTGAAGCAGCATTAGCAATAAAAAACAGTAATTAATGCAAATCATATTAATAATTTTAAAAGAATTGTTGCTTTTACTGTGAATTATATTTATGGCAGTTCTCTACTAACTGTATTATTTCACCATCTAAGAAATTCCATTAGTATATCATAGTAGATAGGGAAGAGAGTTTCCAACTCCTCAATTTATTTAACAGTTATAAATGTCTAGCTAAATGCATCCACAAGTCTGTTAGGGCTTGTGTTTAGCTGTCCCCAAGCTTCATGCAGTCATAGGTGGGGCCCTTTCAGAGGTGTCTAGATCTATAATATGTGGTTGATTCATGGTGCATTAATTAGATTAAGGGGGCTAGAATTAAGGGTATGAGTGCTGCCCTATACTAAAGGTAGCCTGGATACAATATAAGGGACAGAAAGAAGCTTGTTGCCAGTTACTATAGTTGGTCATTTGCTAGCTGCTATTTTAATGCTAGCTACCTTCCTCTTTCTTTGCCATGAACTGGTTCTCCTCTACAATATCTCTGTGCTATGCCTCCCTGTCTTGGAGCCAGCTAGCTGTGGACTGAAACTTCTGCAAATGGTAAGTCAAATAACTCTGGCCTCCTTTAACTATGGATGTTGGGTATTTCATCTCAGCTGCAGGAAAAGTAACCAAGGCA
>NW_004524635.1:2135054-2147054 GCF_000260255.1 Octodon degus
AGAGAGAGAGACAGAGAGAGACAGAGAGACAGAGAGACAGAAAGACAGTCAGAGAGACAGAATCTCCAGGATAAATTATAACTATATATATATATGGGTTTGAAAAAGCTTATTTCAGAAAAGTATGTGCTACTAGTACTATCAAAGCGTAATTATTTCAGGTCAAACCACAGCAGAGGAGAAAAAATTTTCTTCCTTAGTTTTGACCTATTTAGTTTAAGCTGAAGTCAAAAAACCTCTCCTCAAATCATCATCATATAATGTATTAGAATGTAGCCTCCAAGAAAGAGAAAACAAACCTCATCCTGAGTCCATTTTAAGAAAGTCTAGCTAATATCAGCAAAAAAATGCAGTATTTTACAACAGACAAACTCATGAGGTTTAGGCCATTTATTTGTCAACAAAACAAAAAACTAAGTAGGGAATCTAAAAATAGATTCTAAAATTTGGCCATATCATTTTAAGGGCTAGGATAAATTGTTGGTAAGTTTACAAAATGACATAACTGCTTAGTTGTGTGTGAGTTGCAAGACAGTATAGGATTCATAAAAGGCTGAAAATGGAAAGCAATCTCAGCTATGAAATTTGGGCAACAAAATTTCTAAAATTATGCCCATACAAAGCTATATACTTGTACCTCAAGTAATGTATGTCATCTTTACATGGAAGTCAATACAACTTCAAATTCTTAATTTGAAAACCTCACTCTTCATTTCCATAGCTATACTGGATAAAATGAAATGTGCAGTAGCTATAGCTTGTTCTTCAGTGAGATAGCTTTGTCGAGTTCTACCTGAAATGTAATTAAACTGCATCATAAGTTATGGTACCTCTGTTTCTGGAATTCTGTGACAAGTGTAATGTGTGGAATCTAAATAAAAGCCAATACTTAGAGCATAAATGATAACACGTTATGTTTATTACTTAGTACATGTCTTTCGTTGACCCTATGGTAATATGATAAAACATGCAACTGGCTATTTAATGGGCCTTTTAAAAAACAGCATACATTTATTAATACAATGGCATTATTACAGTGTAGGGCTGAGTCATATCCCCAGAGACTCATAGGTTGAATTCCAAAGCCCTTTACCTCAGAATGTGACTGTACTAAGAATCTTTAAAAAGCCAAGTAACTGAATATGAGGTCATTAGGTTGAGCTCTGATCTTTCACAGGTGACATATTCTTATAAGAAGAGAGAATTAGAGTAACAATGTTTACAGAAGACAGGCCATGTGAAAACACAGAAAAATTAGCCATTTATGATCCAAGGCACTAGCTTTCTGCCTTCTAAAATTCTGAGACAATTAATCCCTCTTGTTAAAGCCTTCCAGTTTGTAGGACTTTGTTATGACAGGGCTAGAAAATTAATCCAAGTGTATAGACAAAGGTAGCCATTAAGTGTCACAACTTCATTTGCATAGTTAGGAGATTAAGACGTCAACCTGAGCAAGTGCTAATTGTCATATTTGTGACCTAAACAATGGAATCTTCCATCTTTACTTACCTTTGCATTAATATTTATTTAAAATTCAAAAGTTTCTGATTCCTTCTGAGTTCTGTACATGTTTCAAGGGCAAAACTCAGTGTATGTTCATCTTTATACACAGTGCACCTAGAGGAGAGCCTGCCAGTCATCAAATGCTGCAAGAATGAAGCGAGTCTTTGAAGTGGTAAGCAGGCAAATCCATATTTTGACTGAACACAAATTGCACCAAATAATTACAATATGAGTTGCTCATCACCATGGTCACTGTTGCAGTGTGAATACTAACGATCTTAGGAAACCCTGTTTTGAAAAATTATGACTTCTTGGAGAGACTGTTCAGTGAAAATCAAGAAGTATGAATTCCAGTGACAATTGCACACCCAAGTAAGGAGGGTCACATCTTACTCTGCTTCTCTAGTGGAATATTGGCTTTCCCAAGCTCAAACATACCAGATATTCTTCAAGAATGAGAAATAAACAAGATAATGCAATTGAACATATTTTATAAAACATCTTTGATGAGATTTGACATTTCTGGGACCAGACTCGATGTTTTACTGTTTCTGGCAATTGTTTATTTTAAAAAGGGAAAGCCATGTATGATCAAGGACGGGTGAAGGATAATGAATATACTGGACCATAAATCAAGTGGACCCCTTAGTTTTCATGTAATTTCCATGGCAATATTTATAGTCTGATCCAACCACACTTACTGTGAGAATAAAGAAAACTTAAAACTGCACTGAGGACCACTGACTTTTATATGATTTTAGGTATTGTTATTATCTTTCTCATAATGTTCCAGCTGTAGAGTAGAATGCTGAATAAGATGTAATCAGTTAATAAGTTGTAACTACCCATAAGATTTTACAATATAAACAAAAAATATTAAACAAGCATTTTAAAAATAAGGCAATGGTTTAAAATGTGAAATAAAGGTTCAGCTATGACAAATAGCACCCAGATGCCCATCAACTGAGGCATAGATAAAGAAAATGTAGTATCTTGAAGAATACAGTATTATTCAGTTATTAAAAGGGTAAATTTGAGAGGTCGGGGAGATAGCTCAGTAGAATAAGTGCTTGCCTGGCAAGCACAAGGGCCTAAGTTCAATCCCTGGTTCTGCAGAAAAAAAAAAAGATGGTAAATTTGAGGCTTTTATCAGTAAAGGGATGCAACTAGAGACCATATATTTAAGCGAAATAAATCAGACCCACATGTGCAAACATCATATTTTCTCCCTAAGTATAAGAATATGTAAGAATAAATAAAATCTGAAGGTACAATAGATACTGTGAAAGGAAATGAATCTGCTCAAAAGGAAGGAATTGCTGAGATGAAGAGGACAGGAGAGGGAGTGGAGAGAAGAGATCCATCTATGTATGTAGATAGGAAGGTTTGAATAACTGTACTGTGGATTTCAGCTGGTCTATGGAAAGGAGAAGTTAATGGTTAACATTTTTGTCTTCTTTTTCCTTTTTCTCTTTTCTTAAATTCTTATAACCTTTTTGTTCTTTTTTCCAATTTTGTTCAGGTCATCTGAACAACTAATTTGAAGACAACACTATGCAATACAACAAATACGGTTGAATTCTTCGTATTTTGTTTAATGAAAAATTATCATTTCTATTTTTTATTACTATTTTAATTTCTAAAAAATAAACGAGTGAAGCAAAGCTTACCTCTGTTAGAAGTAGGCATGTATATGACTGAGTCTAGTTCAGTTTCTCAAAACATATAACAACAAAATATGTAATAGAAGTATCTAAAATTCATTTTCATTTTGTAAATTCTCAGCGTTCAAGGCCTGGATGCAAATACACTTACATTATTTACCCAAGGCTCCAGAGCAGACCTTATATATTCAAATTAGTTTGCATTATTTAACAGGGAAAAAAAGCCCTATAAAGTGTCAGTTGATGATTTTGTCCCAACTGCATTATTTTATGACTTTATATGAAAAAAAATTTATATGAAAAATTTAATACTGAATTTTTAAAACATGGATGTATGCTGGTGAAAGATCACAGATAAAATTTATTTTTACAGGTAACCCTATGGGTTGGCATTACACTTACATACTCACTCTTAAACCTACATTTGCTATGCCATCTTAATAAAATGTTGGCTATGAAAAGTGTTCTCCATAATTAATGATCAAAGTTTAAACTACAAGAAGTCAGAGCACTAGCCCAAGCCAAATCTATTTGGGTAAGATATTGAGTTGAGGCTTGGCAAATCTTCATAAAACCTTAGTGGAACTAATAATAGTTGCGGACACATGGTTTGTGAAGTTCTATTTAAACATTATCATCATAAAACTTATAATTTACTAAAGAAGAAAAACATATATGAAAGTAACTACAATCTAAAGAGATCATATAATCCATAAATATGGACAAATATAACATTATTTTCTATGTACAGGTATGTCTTGATGGAATGCATCAATTTCTTGAAAGAGTCTCCATTTTGAATGGACCACCAGGTAACATTTTCCACTCTGCTCCACCATGTAGGTATTGTGTTCTTTTGGCAATAATACCATACATAAGTGTGTTGCAACATTTTAGTAATAATTTAATAACAACCACTGCTTATTGAGTGTCAGGTGCACCCTATACGAACTTATATCTACATATAAGATATAAAAACTTATATCATTTATTTTTCACATTTCATTGATGAAGAAACTCACTCTTAGTAAGGTTACGTGACGTGCATAAGGTATTATAACTGGAGCACCTAGGGACAAGCTAAATAAACCTGATTCCTCTGCCTTATGTATTCCCACCCACAGTGCTGTATGGGCATCAGCAAAGAGAAATTAATATTGTGTCTTTCAACTGCATGTATATTGATTATTACCTTCAAATGGAAAGGTTTATTTTAAAAAGTAATTTGCCTTGTAAAATAAACACTTGGGTTATAAAACAGAAATAGAAAGTAGCCAGGACTGCATTTGCCAAAAAAAATAATAAAAATTTCAGTTTAATGAGATGAATATACTGCATTTTAGTCACTGAGACTTTGTCAAAGCCCTTCCTTAAACCATTACAATATAATACTCACCTCTCTATTATCTCTACACCTTCAAAAAATAACTCTCTGGAAGATTCCATATTTCAGAAATAAGAATTTTATAAAGAGAGTAGATACACAAACTATAAGCAATGTAATTACTAAAAATAAGCAAGCACAATTGTTATACTGTAGTCACTTGGACAAACTGGGTAAAATATCTTTCAGTGTCAATTTCATTTTACAAGACTGAATCAAATCTTTAGACACCAAACTACAATGTAAATAGTATTTTTTTTCATAACTGGATTAACTTAAACATATCCAAGAACTCAATGTAATGAGAATGAGCTTAAAGATCAATAATGATACATGGTAGTACCTTTAAAATTTACTCTTACATCAGCAATATAGATTCCAAGTCATGGTACAATTACAGATTTCACAGAATTCATAGCCTGAAGATCTGAATTACTTTCCTTCATGCCAGGAGAAAAAATAGGTAATTCAAAATCAGGTTGACTATGAATGACGAATTTAAGCTGGCTTTTGTGCTAAAGACAGAATGAGAATGGTATCATCCTGAAGACAAACAAAAAAATTTCTTATAATTTTTCTCTTTGTCTCTTAAGTGAGTCTTTCTCGTGTATATCTTTTGTATCATTGTTTCATATTACTCATAGAGGCCTTATAAATGGAATAGGTCAGTGTTTCTTCATCTGAGTTAGCCACAACTCTTTACACAGAGATGAGAAAGAGACTATCTCCCCTATGATGAATAACACAGACCTTCCTCCACTCTGCAAGACAATTCTCTAATAACTCCCATAGGAGGTAGTTCACAATTCTACTTGAAGAAGAAAAAAGATGAAAGTTATCAATGTCCTGCTTAAAAATTTTTGATGGTAGTTGCTTCCATTCTTCATCTAATAAGCTTGCAAACATTTTCAATTGCATACAACATGAGCAGAGTTTGCCAAACATTGCCATGTTCTACAGAGTTCATATCCATCTGAGTTAGCATAACCACAGGTGATCTCTGTTCACGCACAAGGCGCTGTGTGACAGAGGCTGGCATCTTGTGAGGGAAAATGTGTGATTCACAGCCCAGGTGGGAGATTTGCCTAAAGAGTAATATTGGATTTCAAATTGAAAGATTTCTTTGATATTTGATTTCCACTAACATAATTATTCCCTAACACACGCTTAGAGTATAGCTTCATAGTTGCCATCCAGGCTTCTATAATTCGTGTCACAGAAGATTTATGTGCACATGTCTTCAGGTCTTAGGTAAGCAATACCAAATCAGAAGGGAGCCCTAGTTGTTCATTCACTCCACAATATTCATTTCCACAGATATTGATAACAGTTAGGGGGCATATATAGTTTTCTGTTTATACTAAATGTTTTATGTTGAAGTTCTTTTTCTTTTAGAAAGAAGTGTCCCTCAACATTTCAGCTTAATTCTGAAACCATCAGTTCTTCAAAATTATGAAAGGTCATTCATAAACAGGCTAACAATTGAGTCTTCTGTTTGAGTTCTCCCTTTCTCCCTCCATGCCTGGGGCCCTGCACAGAGGGACATAAGTCCACATCTGATGGCACAACCTTGTCTTGCAGATGAATTCATAATCCAGTAGAGATAAACCAGGAAGAAATACAATAGATAAAGAGATGCTTCACACTATGCTAGCCCATGGAAACTTGGCTATCTTTTGCCAATGATTGCCTTTGAACAGTCCCATAGTCCCAAGGTACATTTATAGATTATTTTTTGGTAGATTTTATCTAAGAGGACAGTATCTAAGAGGAAAACATCTGCCCTTCCCCACTCCTATCACCTTAAGAGAATTCCTGATGTGGATATGTGATCCTATCTAAACACATTGGCCCTGGCATAGGCTCTTGCTGCTGGTCCATCTTCCTCATGGTTCTCTATGCATGGGAATGAGGGCATCTACTCATCTTAGCAGGACGAATAATGGAAACATGGTCTATGGCCTTGGCACTGCCTGTCTGTATTCCACCACATCTCTTGGACTATGTCAAGGCTCAAACAGCATCAAGGCGTCTTCCAGGTTAGTGGCCCAGAAAATGTCATACAGCATACGATCTCTCCTCTCTGATGTATTGTTGCAGTCTCTGTATTATTTAGTGCCAAGTCAAATGCAAGGAGCACGCCCAACTTGAAACCACAACATCTTGCTTACTATGAGTATAATTCTGGCATTACAACAAACAATAGAACGTGGTGATTGTCACGTGTCATTGGACTAGAGTATCATCCCTCTTTCTTGCTACAGTCAGCCACAGATATTTTTCTCAAGATTTTCTATCTTTTTTATGTATTCAGTACAGGGTCTACAGTATCTCACTACACAGATTGGACTCATGGTGGTCCTCCTGTTTTCAACCGCCCAAGCACTGGGATTATAGGCAAGCACCACCACACCCAGTGTAAGAATTTTATATCTTGCTTAACAAAGATTCTCATCAGAACTGTTTCTGATATGACTCATAATGATTTCAGTATCAATTAGAAGTGCCTTCCAAAGCCCTGTTCTTTCACTCATTCAAGCTAGTTTTATCTTTTCTTCTTTCCAACCTTGACAGCTCACTCTTATCTTTATATCTTGATGTTTTAGTGTTCCTCATTTCTCTTACGTACAACATAAATCCTGTGAACCATCATTCTAATGACAAATATATGTGCTCTTAACACCTTAGATTTCTCTTGCTTTACCATCTTTCTAAATTGACCAAGCCATAGCTTTGTTCAGTCTAATGCTCTACCTGTACCCCCTCTCACTAGTACCCCCTTTGCTGAATCTGGGAGAAGATGTTATACTGATTATTGGGCTTTTTTGATTGTAAGACAGATACTTACCCTTCCACATCTATTTTTCTAGCTGTGTAAAAGTAGGCAAGCTATGTAAATTCTCTATATTAAGTTCTTCAGTTTCATTTTCTAGAATATGGCAGTACTTACTTGCAAATAGACCCACTAAGAACTACCTAGTCATGATAAATGTTAATTATTGTTGTTGCTGTTATAAAAAGCATTCTTTTGTCCTTTTTAAGAACACAACCTCAATTTAAGGGGCATAGTTAAATAAATTATAAAAATTTAATTATCAGTGAACTATGACCAAAGTCTTGATATAAAAGAAATGGAAAATGTTTATGCATTTTTAAAACCTTGAAGAATCATTTCAATGCCATGTTTTGATAACATAACACCATCCAGGAGCCATTTTGTCTTTAAAATAATGTTTTCTTTGTTACTTTTACCATAAGTTTCATTCTATGGTTAATAAAAAATGAATAACATCACAAAAACCTATAATCAATAGCTCCTACTAGACAAAAACAGTACAGAAACTATGACAATACATCAGAGATTATATCCTGAACAAAACGTTCAGAACCACTGACCTGGATGCATAATAGTTTCAAACCTGTACTGCTCAATAGTGTGTTGTGGTTATTCAATTAAATTTAGACAAAATTTAAAATTCAATTCTTTGAGTGGCTTCAAGGAGTCAGGCAGCGTTCCTCAGCTTTCCGCATATGATGTCTGTGCCTTGGGGCAAGCTGATCGTGGCTGAAACCTCTGAAAACATAAGCCAAATAAAACACTCCTCTCTTATACTGTGGGTGTTAGACATTTTGCACTAGCAACAGAGAAACTAAAACAAAAAAATTATATTAGAAATTTGAAAAGAAGGTTCATTGACAAAAGTGTCATATTCTCAAGTCATGGAAATACAGAAAACACAAGATTTGAACAATCACACTACACCAAGTAGACACATAAACCAGTAAATTGTATGTATTGTCCTATAAATAGCATCTCCTCTGTACATGACCTGAACATTCTAATTTTGTTCAATTTCACACAAAGACGAAGAATGAAATAAGCATAGGCAGAATAAAAAGTCTTGGGTGTGTATATGTTTCTGTGTATTTATATGGGTCTGTACATTTTAAGCAGCTTAAGATTTAATGACTTTGGGTTCTAAGG
This sequence comes from Octodon degus, assembly GCF_000260255.1. Taxonomy (NCBI): domain Eukaryota; kingdom Metazoa; phylum Chordata; class Mammalia; order Rodentia; family Octodontidae; genus Octodon; species Octodon degus. The sequence goes on from NW_004524635.1 coordinate 2,143,591, forward strand.
CATCTCTGGAGGAAGAAAGCAAGAAACTAAACTCAACAAATACTATATAGCCAAAGTGCTATGTTGGCCCTTCACAGATGGACTGTTTTCCCCAATTACTGAGCATCTGACATGGTCTGTACGTGAAAAAGAAAAACATAAATATTTTTTAGAAGGCTATAGCATTAAAATTTTATGCTGTTATTTTGAGTGTCATCTTTCTGTGATTTTCTTTCAGTATCACCTTCATTTCTAAAAGGAAAGGTTTAACCCTGGTGATTTGGAGGTAGAATAACACATAAGAAAGGAGGTCCTAAGGGAAGTGAGAATAAGAGAGGAAAAGAAAAGAGAGATCAAAAGCAGTGGTGTACTTTCCTTGTGGCTATAGAAATTGTCTTAATGATATTTCAGCACGTCTTTTATGCCACAATTCTTTTACCTGACTAGCCATTTTTGCAGCTCAGATATTAAGGGAGTATAAAAATATGGTTGCAAATATCTAATTAGATAGATAGATAGATAGATAGATAGATAGATAGATAGATAGATAGAAACAGACAGACAGTCATGTTATAACTTAATTTCTTCATGGATAAGGATGGAGGAATGTAGCTCATGTATAAGCACAAAGTGAACATAATAGATACTGGGAAAATGGAATGAACTTACTCAAAAGGAAAGAGGTTCTGAGTTGAGAAGAAAGAATGGGGGAAAGAAATTTATCTACGTATGTAAGCAGGATGGTTTGGACAACGGTACTGTGCATTTCTGCTGGTCCTTGGAAAGCAGCAGTTAATACTTTAATTTGTTTCATTTCAATTTTTCAATTGTTTATGCTTTTTTTCTTTTTAATTTCTTGTACATTTCATTTTTTTCTCCCAATTTTACATGCATATATCTGGTAATACGAGTAACTGGTTGGAAGATGACACTATGTGTTACAACAAATGCAGTGAAATTCATATTACTTTGTTAAGTGAAATTCTGTATCACTTGTAATTTTTTTCCATTTTAATTCTAATTTGTACTCTCTTAAAAAAATAAATAAATAAAGATTCCTCCAGGGGAGGGTATCATCCAAATGGGAAATTTGTGAGTTTTGTCAATTCAAAGTTATCCTTAATTGTATGTAATGGAACATATTAAAAACTAGATCTTTGGTAAAATATTTAAGTGAGAGCAAAAAGATGATAAAAAATGTTGAGAGTGAGAACTGAGTGGTAATAAAGACAGAGTCTACCATTAAGGGAGCAAAACATTTACTAGCCAGACAATATTCTGTCTTCAGTATGTATGGGAACTAAAAGAGCGAGTTATAATAAGACCTACACTATTGTGAGTATATTAATTATATGAAAAGTGCAGGAATAAGCATCAATGCATGAAAAGAAAACCTCATCACTGAGATTCTCGAGAAGTTCATGCACATAATTATATAGTTCTTTGCCAGTCTTACAATGAAGCTTTTGGATAGGAAGAAAAATAGACCACAGGGTATCATTAGCCCCAGATCTTTAAATGAATTTGAACTGTTTCAAAGTTTCAAGAAGTTTGTAGAAGAGAAGATAAAAACTACAGTCCTGAATTACAATAAGTACACTAAGAAATTCACAGCTGGCTATGAACTGCCTTTCTCATGGACATTCTTTTGACTTTTAGTTAGATGGGAGGTTATTGTCTAGAAAAACCTTCTATTTTTGTGCTTAATTGATTTTTGTGAAAGAATACAAAATAGTGATAGAAAAGAACAGCATTAGAAATGATACAAATTTGTCTACATATAGTAATAGGAATTCAACAATGGTTGCTGTATCGCATGATGCTATCTTCACATTAGTTGTTCAGGTTACCTGATATAAGCATGCAAGACTGGTTTAAAGAAAAACCAAAACAAAACAGTAACAAAAAGTGGTAAGAAATTCAAAAGAAAAAAAAATTAAACATCATCTGCTCCTTTCAAAAGGCCAGCAGAAAATGGCAACACAACTACCCAACTATTCTACATATATACATAAATATATCTTTTTCCCTTCTTTCATTTGTCCTTTTTCCTCATTCCATTTTTTTAAGGAATTGTTTTTTAACATGGTGCGTTCACCATTACCTTGAAACATCCAGTTTGAAAGTCTCATAGGAACACTAGAAATACATACATAAAATCTTGAAGGCACAAAGTTAGGAGCTTGTGAGACTCTACTTAAATTTCCTTTATAACACTATCTCAGTATATGCTACATTACATGGAAGTAACAAAACTTTAAAACCTTAGTGTTGGAGCTAAAGAATGATCTATTTCTTGCTCACACAGCAGATTAGGTCAGCAGGTCCTCCATTCCAAGTTAGTCTTCCTGAATCACAAGCCAACAGAGCCTTTAGCATTTGTGCAGAGCATTTGTACATTGGTTCATTGTCCATGAGTGAAAGAAAGGCACCTAGCAAGTCAAATACCAACCTTTGAAGTCTTCAACAAAATGACCCAGCATTTCCATTTAAATTTTGATGGCTATAGCAGCAACTTCTACAGTAAGCCAACTTAAAGGGGTGAAAATTTTTAATCCTTCCAAATGATTAAATGAAAGAGAACAAGATATATTATAACTAATTTTAAATATTACATGTATTTCATATGCCAAACTTGAATAATCTATTTCTTCTTCTTTCAATTATCTTTTAAGTCTTGGAAAGAAAAAGGCTGATTCTCTTCATCTTTCTGGAATTTATATCTTATTTAATATTGGGTAAATACAAACAATAAATATTTGTTGAATGAATAAATGGGACAGTAAGCTGAATCAAATATTTCAGAATGCTCAAGAAGTGTTAATCCTGAAGGAGACCCCTGGATGTGTTCCCTTGTAGCCTCTGGAAAGAGTCGCAGAAGCATGACAAATTAAGGTGAAGAAATGAAAGAAAAGGCGCGGAGACTGCCTTTTCTGAAAGCTTCATGATGAGCACAGATGCTGACAGCAACTTGAAAGGAGATGTTCTGTATGGAAGAAAAAAATACAGAAGGTCTAAAGGGAAAGCAGATGGAAGGAGAGAGGATGAGTAATTGATGAAATCTTTAGTAGGCACCAGGAGGAAATGGGATCATTAAATAGGTAAGTGGGCATTGAGACAGCAATCCTTCTGAGGTAAAGAGAAAGAATCAGGATGGCTATAAATAAGATTCTACCTGGCAATGAAAGAGGGAAATTTTGAAGATGTGGCTGCCTAATGATCGTTACTTCACACAAGAAGCAGAAGTTAGATAATATTCTAAGTAAGAGAAATTAGGGAGAGAACATGGAAGATAAGGCAAAGTATAGAACTGCTTTTACAGTAAGGGTTCTACTGAGGTTTAGGAGAATGAGCAGCACTGAGAATGGATGTCTACTTGGACCTTAAATTTTAAGAAGGAAAAGAAAACACTTATTTTCACAGTTATTAAAACCATGTATACAATTTAGTCATGGGATATTATCTTTCTTTCTTCTTTCTTTCTT
>NW_004524635.1:2147154-2148158 GCF_000260255.1 Octodon degus
TTTTTTTTTTTTTTGCAGAACCAGGGATTGAAATCAGACCCTTACACTTGTCAGGGAAGTGGTTATTCTACTGAGCTATCTCCCTGGTCCCAATCATGGGATATTCTGATGCTACAAACCCGTCCCAGTACCTAGGGAGACTAAGCAAATGACCTTTTCGTGATATTGGAGAAAAAGTATAAAGCTTTGACTACTCGTATAAAAATAAATAAATAAATAAATAAATAAAATGCATGTTCTGGCTTGTGTCTAGTTGACCCCTAAAGCCTCATGTAAGTTATTGGGCAAACGTGGTTGGAGGAGCAACGTGTGGCTTGGAGGGGCGGGGCCTAGGATCAGGGCGGGTCAAGGGGCGGGGCTTGGGCGGGCCCGGGGTGGGGCCAGAGAGGCCTGAACCGTTACACTGGCAGGCCTGTGCTTTCTCAGAGGTGTGGACAGGGTCGTCCTGGACGCGGCAGTGCCTCAAACTCTCCTCTGGTGTCTCGAAATCTCCAGAAACTGCCTGCTAAATAAACCTTTCCTTCCCTCATTTTGAGTGTCCGGTATTTGTCCCAGCAACAAGAGAAGAGGAACTAAGACAGTGCAACTCCTAATGCTGGTTCACTACCATAGTATCCTTGTCTGAAACAAATGAAAATGTGATGTGAAATGACTACCCACGGTGTCCGTTTTTTTGATTGTCTGTTTTGGTTTTGTACTGGGAATCAAAACTCAGGACCTCGTCCTTTCCAATCAGGTGCTCATGCCGCTGATCAGCGTCTATTTTAAGTCTGCCATCAATGGTTAATGCTAGAAAGAGGCTGGAATTGACTCACCTAACTGAAAATATATAAAATATATTATTGTGCAACCCTGAAGAAGGTCTTTCGCCTCATGGCATCCAGAAATTCCTTTAAAATGAACTACTATCTTAATTGGAAAGATTCTCACCCTGACTAACTATATATACTGATACCTGTGAACTAAGCTACTGCACTGCAGATGGTAATTTGTAATAGTGGTTT
>NW_004524635.1:2149183-2150105 GCF_000260255.1 Octodon degus
GTATTCAAAGTGGTTGGGATAGATATATAGTTGCATTCTCTTAATGAATAGAATGATTTGTTCTAATGGTGTTTGTAAATAGGATCTCAAGTCTGTATTTTGTACAGCAATTAACCACTAAGAAGAATATATGCAGTGTATTATTTTTTGAAACTGTACTTCTGATTTGATTTGCAACTGTCTCATTGCTATCTGTTTATCAATAAAACTTTGAAAGAAAAGAGAATTAGAAAAAGAGAAAAAAAATAAAATTAAATTAAAAAAATAAAATGAACTGCTATCTAACTGGTGAAGGAAGAAAAAAGAAAGCCACATTCAGTCAAATTAAATCTTCCTTGCATATTTGCAGAGATTTGGCTAGCTTGGCATTATATATGGAATTTAATATTGATCTCAGCACTGGTGGAATCTGCCTAAGAAATGTGGATGACAGGATCTTTTAGGTTCATCCTGTGCTTATTAATAATGAAAAAACCCAAAGCAATTATTGTAATTCAGTGTAAGTCAAAGTTTTATCCACTTTTTACATTGATCAGAAATATTTCAACTGTGAGGAAAACAGCCTTGATCTTTGTGGTGTTAGAGACTGAACTCAGAGTCTCATCATGCTAGGCAAGCACTGTAGCATTGGGCCACATAACTAATGTTCAAGACAGGTATGTCAAGAAGGGCTCAAAATTATTAACTCAGGGCCAGCGAGATAGCTCAGCAGTCCTAAGTGTCTGCTTAGGCAAGGTTTGAACCCTGGCACCACATGCCATGCCAGCCCCCTGCTGGGCATGCTGAGCAGGCAACTGAGTCTGGGCATGTCCTGTAATCCCAGCACTAGGGAGGCTGAAAACAGGAGAATCATGAGTTCAACCTGCATAATGAGAACTTGCACAAACACACACACACACACACACACACACACACACACACA